>NW_015150683.1:27555-32570 GCF_000732505.1 Cyprinodon variegatus
CAAAGTATTTGTACTTCGTTACTTCCCATCTCTGCTCATAAATATGTTTGTTTATAACCTGAAAGCCATAATAACCATAAATAAAAACACTTGAGATATACATTTTCTACAGTTTGTTTGAAACTATATGAATAATGTATTTTAAATAGCTAGAATAGTTTCCCAGTGAATTTACGAAATATTACGGTACAGCATACATTAAAACAAAATAAATCATGGAGGCAGCAAATAGAGATAGAGCAAGGACTTTGGTATCAATCACATGTAAAAAAAAAAAGATTTGTAAGTTCCATTCAAGACTAGAACTGGGAAATCAACTTCAATATACAGTGAGGAAAATAAATATTTGAACACCCCACTATTTTGCAAGTTCCTCCAATTAGAAATCATGGAGGGGACTGAAATTGTCATAATAGCTGTATGTCCACTGTGAGAAAAAAAATTCAAAAATCCCAATATATGATTTTTAAAAACTATTTATTTGTTATGATACAGCTGCAAATAACTATTTAAGCACCTGTCTATCAGCTAGGATTCTGACCTAGTACTTTTTAAACTGTGGGAGGAAGCCGGCGCACCCGGAGAGAACCCACACATGCAGAGAATATTCAAACTCCATGCGAAAAGACCCCACGAATCAAACCCAGAACATTCTTGCTGCAAGGCAGCAGTGCTAACCACTGCACTATTGGCAAAATAATCCATGAAGGATGACAGTAGGGGGGCAGTGCCCACCTTTAGATAGATGTTCACCAAGTCCTTTACAGAAACAGACAAAAACAGAAACTAACAATATGTACCACACTTGTACAAGGACTTTTATTGGATAGCCGGAGAACCCGGAGGGAACCACAAAAGGAAAGAATTTAAAGTGCTGTACAAAAATAAAATAAAAGAAATAGAATAGGAAAAGTGCAAAATAATGTCGAGGGTAATAATTAAAGAAAATAATTAAAGAAAATAAAAAAGAAATGATTAAAATAATAAATAATAAATAATAAAAACAATTACACTAAGAGTTACTAATCCACACACATTTCATAACATTCTCTAAGTAGTGTGAATAAACTATCAGCGTCAACAATCTTTCCATCCAGTACCTCCATCCATCCATTGTCTAACACGCATATTCAAAACCTTGTCACAATGGGGTTGGTGCCTATTTCAAAATCGGTTTCTCCCAATATCCTTCTACGACGGGGTCTATGTGTCACATGTATTTCCTCTAGTCTCTCAACTTCAAGTTGCCTTCTATTGAAATGTTGCCGCTCTTTCAAACCCCAATTTTTAGGTTTCTCTGTTTCCTGCTGCTTTGATTGTTTCATGTAATCCTGGGCTTTGTTTTCCGAAACGTCAGCTGCAGGAGCTTTCTCGTTTTTGTGCTTTCCAAATTTTCCCGGGGCATATCCTTGATGTTGCAATTTTTCAGGAACAGGTCGTTTAGTCGGTACTCTAAGCGGTGGTAATTGAACAGGTGTACCTTTCAGCACAAAACTGGAATCCAGTGGTCTGTTGTCCCTACGCTGCCCATCCAGTACATATTTCTGTGATTCAGAGGGTTCAGGTTCAGGTAATGGGTCAACATTCTCATTAGCTTTGCGGTTTTTCTTTGGTAGTCTAGGCGGTGGCATTGGAATAGATTTAATGGGGAAGCAACTAATTGAATTATCCTTCTTCCTTTGTGCTGTAGCAGCTTCAAGAGTGGCCATGACTTCCTTATACTTTCCCTTTATCCGTTCATGATAAAGTCTATTGCTCTGAATTTTTTCATCTAGTGTCTCCATTTCCCTTTGCTCCCTACAGAAGTGTCGCTGCTCTTTCAAACTGCTATTTTCAGGTTTCTCTGTCTCCTGCTGTTTTGATTGTTTCATGTAATCCCGGGCTTTGGTTTCCGAAACATCATCTGCAGGAGCTTTCTCATTTTTGTGCTTTCCAGATTTTCCTGGGGCATATCCTTGAATTTCAATTTTTTTAGAAATAGGTTGTTTTTCCTCCAGACGAGTCTCTGCAGCTCCTCCCGTCTTTGTAATCGGCCCTTTGGCTTGCCCCTTTATGTAAGATTTCTGGTGACGTTTGACCTGTTCAGGGGTGTCCGGCTGTAGAAAAGCTGCTTCAGTGTCAACACATCCACCAGGTCTCATTTTAAACTTCCTATGTTTCCTTTCATCCAATTCCCTCTCCAGCTGCTTTTTAGGTGGTATTTGACTTTCCACTGAATCACTATAAAGCGTTTCTGCTACAGATTCTTCCCGACACTTCTGTCTGGTACAGATGTCGTTAGGTAACTCCTGTGCTGCGATGTCTTTTTGTAGGTCTTTTTCCATGAGACTCTCATCAAGGACTTCTTTCATCCACGCAGCATGCAGTTGGTCATACACAGTTTTTTTGCATTCCTCACGAAAGTTGATCCTTTCCAACTTGGCTTCCTGCAGATAACTCTTCTTTTTAGCTCCTTCCTCCTTTGTAATTGACTTTTCCGTCGCAGCTTCTACCTTCTGCTGTTTGATACCCATTTCTACCAATCCCCGTTCTAAAGCCATGTCTATGGCTAGCAAATCCTCTTCTACTACTTTTCCTATCTTTCTGTTCATTTCGATCATATCGGAGTGTTCTTTATTCCTTATATCTGCCAATTGTTTAAAGACAATTTCTTTACATTTCTGTTGATGTTTGGCCTTTTCAGCTCGCATCTCCCTCCACTTCAATATAGAACCACCACCATTTTGCTTACCATCACATGTTTCCCACTGCATGTTTATTGGAACATGCGGTTTTTCTAAGACACATTTCTGTACATCAGAACTCAGATCAGATCGTTTGTCCTGCTCCATCCTGGAAGGCCTTCCAACGCGATGCATCTCTGTCCTGTGTTCGGCTATACTGTTAGTTCTCTATGAAACTGGCCTATATTTATACTGTCTGGGAATGGGAGGGGCTTCATTCTTTGTGACATCATCACACAATGAATGAAAGCCCTCCCTGAAAGGTGTGGTCTATGACATCATCAGCTGGACTGAACCATTTAAATTTAAAATTCCAAAATACTTAATTAATTTCAAAAGGAAAAGAGTGTAATGAATCACAATAAATGGTTCAATGCACAATAAATGGTTCAATGCACAATAAATGGTTCAATGCACAATGAATGGTTCAATCCACAATGAATGGTTCAATCCACAATGAATGGTTCAATCCAGAAAGGATGGTTCAGTCCAGAATGAATGGTTCAGTCCATGGAGTTCCAACATATTTAGCTACTTCTGACCAACCCTGTTGGGGGTTTTTCTGTCCCCTCGGGTCTCCCTCCTCTCTACTCCTGCTAATGTTGTGTTGTTAATGATTTATTTAAACAAACTCATCATTTGTTTCACACCAATAAACTGAATCGACTCACTATTATGAAATGGTTTGTTCCTCCTTTAGCTCAGTGAAAGTGTTGGTGTGGAGCTGATCCTGGCATTCTTCCTGGCCAGGCTAAAACTTGATCATCAGGGAAACGTATAGAGGCTCATATACCGTCACATTCCATTCATTGAAATTGAATTAATCATCATACACAGTGTGTCTGATTTTTGTTATGTTTTCGCCGTCGTGTGTGGCAAAAAAACTATTTTCTCTTACTCTTGTTAATGGTAATATGACCTAAATTACATGCCTCTCCTAATAATTTATTGCTTCTTTTTAAATTGTATTCATGACAAAATTAGCTTGGACCTTACTTGGACATTGACTCCAGTAGAATGCACATTTTCTGTTCTTTCTGTTTGTACTTATCCTTCAGACAGTGATTGCAAACAGTGTTGATAAGAACAAAAGCAGAGAGGTGGGAAGACACGGTTTTGACTCTTTGGAGACATCCAAATGCCTGGCTAATATTTCTTGGAACTTTGAGTGCTGCTCAGAGGTATTCCCTTTATGATGTTGTGGTGGGGAAAAAAACAATCTCCCATTAAATCCCATTTACATATATTGATTTATGAGCGCTGATTTTACATTTACTTATAAAATAATTGATTCAGGCCTTAGAGCTGCAAAGCTACAATTTGTCTAAGGGAGAGGAGTTTTTTTTTTTATCCTATTAAGGACTGTTTGGGATAAAAAGTCCTTATTCATAACATTTTACTGTTTTTACCAACTGTCCGTAATTGTTTTGACTGACTGTGCTCCAACAACCTTTACAGCCTTTCTGCAGGGTTTAAGTTGGTTACAGGAAATTTTGTCTAACCAGAACAGGGAAGAACATTGACCTGGAAGGGCTGCTATGATTGTCTTGTTCTCTCTTCAAAGAAGGATAATAAAATGCCAACTGAGCGAATTACCATCAGCTTCCTTTAGTTAAATGATTACATTTAATTGTCCACAAAAGATGTGGAGAATAAAATGTCAGTGCAGTCGACCTGTAAATCACTAAACTTTGACCTCTATCTCCAGTTCATCTTAATCTCCCTTTTTTTAAGACATCTCAGTCATCAAACTGTGTCAGAAAGTATCATTCGCCACCAGATGTTGCAAGTTTCTATTGCAAATGTCTACGAAGTGTTTTTTCTTCTTTCAGTGGTTCATTTCCTTTGATTGAATTGATACAAATGTTTTAATTTTTTAGCAAAATGTCAACAAGAACCTCCTTCATGGAGACAACCCAGCCCCTGAGGACAATGGCAAATTTATTGCTCATCAGATGCTTGATGTTAGAACAATTTTTAAAATAAAAAACCTTTATAAGAAACTTTTTGAGATCCGGTTTAAAATAATTTAATCTTCATAATAATGTAAAACTATCTGTTGTTAGATGGGCAGTCGAACAAAAGCATTGATGTCTGGTCTGCTAGAATCCTGGTGGCACTGCTGGTATTGATCACAGTCCTGTACTGTGAAACGGGCTCCTCTCCTGTGGAACCAACTTTCCTTTTTGATAAAGCTTATAGTTAGAGTGGCTCAGGTTATCCTGAACTATCTCTATAGTTATGCTGCTATAGGCTTAGACTGCTGGAGGACATAGGGACCCCTATTTCATC
>NW_015150683.1:32672-52044 GCF_000732505.1 Cyprinodon variegatus
CTCGTCTGTTCCTGTTTGGCTGTGACGTCATCCTGGAAAGAAACATCAGCTGTGCTGCTTCCATCAACACCCTTGTTTATAGATGTTGGAGATTGGCCTGTTTTTCAGTGTAGTCCTGTTTCTCTGACTGTAACTGGCTGGATGTGCTCTCTTCAGCCTCTGGCATGGGAGATGGCTCAGAGCTTGTCTGCCTGGATGTGGCCGCCTTTTACAGTTCACTGTCAGTCAAGAAAAATAATTAAGTCAGTGTTGTAAAAATATGTGATATTGAATGCTTTGTCTTTACTTCAACTCAATTCAGTTTATATATATAGCGCCAATTCAAAACACATGTCATCCCAATGCACTTTACAATTAACCAGATCATACAGTCAAATTGATTCACAGTTTTTTATCCAAGGAAAACCAGTTGATTGCATTGACTCCAAGGCAATCCCTCACACCAAGCATGCTTGTAGCAACAGTGGAGAGGAGAAATACCCTTTAAACAGGAAGAAACCTCCAGCAGAACCAGGCTCAGTGTGATCTGCCAAGGCCGACTGGGGTTCAAGGAGACAGAAGCCGAAATACAGAAATAAGCAGAGATACAAAAGGAAACTGTCAACCAGCTCCATAGGCGCTGGTTGACATAAACATTTAACAGAAAGGCTTAAAAACATCCATTTAAAATATCCATGTTTAATAAGGTGAATTAAGTTGCTGAAATAAAGTGTTCAGTAATATTCTAATTCATTCTTTCCTTTCTACACGGAGACTAGTATATTCATACACTCATTAATACTGAACTTGGTTCACTCCTAGTTGGTAGCAGCGACAGTAAGTTAGATGTTCTTAGATAACTGAAATCTTTGGCTGATACTGGTACATTTACCATAGATGGATAGAAGAAAAGAAATAACATGGGAGGTTATTTCCTTTCTTAATACAGACACAAAAAGGAAAACAAGCACTAAAGCAGGTAAAGCAGTGTGCTTTGCTTTAGATGTAAAATGTGATTTCAGTCATTATCAAAAACACTTTGTAGAATAGTAAGATATATGCTCTAAAAACTGCTTATTATTTTACCCACAGGGTGGTCAAATAGATCCTGTGAGGAAAACTAGACCACCCTGTTTGTTTTCATCGTGATCAGTGTAAGGTCTGGTACAAATAAAGCTACTATTGTTTTGTTAAAAGAACTCAGGAGTTTTTAGAGCTTACTATTCTACAGAGTTTTCTTAATAATGGGTGAAATCACTTGCATTTTTACATCAAAAGCAAAGGCGAACTGCTAGAACCTGTTCTAGCGCATGTTTCCCTTATTTGTCTGTATTAAATACATACCCAGATTAGTTAGTACTTTACTGCCAAACCATTGTTTTTGGTGACAAAGGTTGTCTATTTTTTTCCATAACCTTACACACATGTACTGTTTATATTTAATCACTGTCTGAGTATAAGGGGCCATTTTCCTTTTACGATAAATATGGCAATGTATAAACTTGACCTAATTTCTTTGAAAAAAGGAAATACTTTGCGTTCAGATGTTAGTAGTGTGCTTTGTTTGTTCAGGTTTCAGTAGCCACCCTTTTTGCCTCCGGGGGTTTTCACAGGTCCTCCTTAATTAAGTGGTTTTATCCACAGCATCAAGCTCCGACTATGTTTGAAACACATTTGTCCTTTATGCATTTCGTCTTTCACTTAATTACTTTTACAGTTAATTCTGTTTTTTTTTTCCTGTTATGTAGTTAAACAAACACTTGATGGCAGCAGTAGTACTGTTGCCATCTGGTGTAAAGTAAAGTAAAAATGAATGTGATGTTTGAACATACCTTTGTATTTTCTTATGTTTGATCATATAAAAGAATAATAGTTTTTTTCTCAATTTTTCTGGTTTCTTCAGCTAAACTGTGCAGATTTTATACAGCTGCAACATCAATTCACAAAAGTAGCATCAGATATGTATTTTACTGAAACCAAACTGTTAACAAAAGGAGATCTATGATCAAAATCTATATCTGGAAGACCCTCAAACTGTGCATCAGTAAATTGAAGAATGATAAATCTCCAGGCATTGACTGTCTTGTTGGAGAATTATAAAGTACCACATCTCTGACTTTAGTTGAATGTCTTTAAGGAGGCCCTGGGAACATTGGAAAGCTCCCACCTACAAGGTGTTTAAACCGAAAGTCATTCTCATGATTGTTCATTCAACATTTGAACAGTACTGTATGTGTTTCAAATTAATGTCATCGTTTTCTTGAACATGTTGTGTTTCTGAACATGTTGTTGTGTTTTTTAATCAGTAGTTGTGTTTAAAGATTTGTAGATGTGGTTTGCACTTCATGGCCGTCGTATAGGACTGACTTTCGTGTTCCAAAAGTACAAAGAAATTCTTTGCAGGTCTGTTTGTTTTTCTCTATAACCGCCATATACTATTTTTTACTGCGCAAAAACAATTTTCTGTTTTTATTGACCGGATGCAGAGATTTGCAATGCAGGTGTACACATGTGCATCAAAGGAAAATGATTGCTTTTCTGTCATTTGAAATTATACTCTTATTGACAGATATGAACATTTGTAGTCACGTGGTTGAGGATGTATTGTTACAAGCTGCCCCCCCTTTCATCATATGAAGAGGGAGGTCTTTCATACATGCATACGCAGTCACATTTACATTTCTCTCCCACACAACTCTGTTGATGCGGTTTTGCTAAAATGACTTCTGCTGCTTTTGTTAATGCATTTTAAACATTTATCATTTTAAGCTGAATGTAGTTTCCAGAAAACTTTCGTGGCCTACTGATAGTCCTCCTTCATGGATTCTCCAAACTCCTCCTAGACCTGAGTTTTTGCATCTGCTACCCTACGAGCAGCGTTACGTTTGGCCTGCCTGTACCTCTCAGCTGAGTCTGGAGTCCAACTAGCTAACAACGCCATATAGGCCTACTTCCTCTGCTTGACGGTATCCCTTACTTCTGGGCACCACCACCAGGTTTCGGGATCGCCGCCGCAACAGGCAACAGACACCTTATGGTCACAGCTAAGAACGGCCACATCTACAATGGAGAAGGAGAACATGGACAACTCTGACTCCATGTCTCCAACCTCCTTTGGGATGAACTCATCCGGAGGAGGGAGTTAAAGATTGCACTGACAGAGGGATCACCCATACGTTCCCAACAGACCCTCAAAATGCGCTTAGGCCTTCCAGGTCTAACTTGCTTCCTTATCTGCCAGTGGATCAATCTCACCAACAGGTGGGGATCGGTTGACAGCTCAGCCCCTCTCTTCACCCGAGTGTCCAGGCATGCTACCGGAGATCAGATGACACAACTACAAAGTCGATCATCAACCTCCAGCCTAGGGTGTCCTGGTGCCACATGCACTTATGGACACCCTTGTGCTTGAACATGGTGTTCGTCATGGACAAACTGTGATTAGCACAGAAGTCCAATAACAGAACACCACTCAGGTTCAGATCGGGGAGGCCGTTACTCCCAATCAACCCTGTCCAGGTCTTACTGTCGATGCCCAAGTGGGCGTTGAAAAGGGCAAACAGTAGTCAGAAAAATGCTACAAAGAAAAGAACCTCAGTAATCAGCCAGATACATCTGGATTAATTGCTTTTCCAGTAATGAAACACAAGAAACAAAGGAGATGCTGAAGTTCAGGAAGTAGTGGACCTTTGCACGGAAAAAATAATGTGCCTCTTCGAGATGCACAGGCCCCTGATTCAGTCAGTCGTCAGAATGAGATTTTTAAACATATATCATCATTTACCTGCAGGCTTGAAGGCTATTGTTTTTTGTTCCATGTTTCCACAAGAAAAAACTGATTCTAGATGTGAACAGAATGAGTATTTGTCTTTCACACAGGCATAGGATAAATGGTAGAGAAATCTTTGCATATGCGTTTCTGTTTTTCCTTTTTCTCATGTCACTTCCCCCTCAGGGGTGGCAAAGTTTCTTAGGCCCCACAACCTTGGAAAGTCCTGGTAACCACCCTTGACCGCTGCACTTCCACCCCCAACCCAGGGACATGGTTGTAGTTTTCCATTACTAACACAAATTATTTCTTTTATTCATCTTAGGATATACTAATAGTGTGGAGAGCCATCCGTTGTTTTTTTTTTTGTTGCTAAAATATTAATAAATATGTAAAAGTAAATGAAACCATTACTGTCCCAGTTTCCTCGTTTAATTTTGACAAAATGTATTTCTTTTTTATCTACAAGCTGGAAATGTCCCCAGATTTGACACAGTTCATCAGGATTATGATCTTACTTAAATATGCAGTGCTTGTTCAGAAAGCTAGACCTCCTGCCAGCCAGCAGCTCTGGTAATCCCCACTGAAAGCTACTAAGACCAGCCTGTGGGGGATTTCCTGCTGCCTTGGCTGGAATAACATTTGTGGTAAAAACTCAGTAAAGTTTGGGCTGTAAATGCTAACAATTCAAAGGTTTTGGTTATCTATAGATATCTTTAATATTTGAAATCTACCCTCTGGATCTATATATGTGTCTAATACTGTGAAATGTATATTTCTTTAATTATTAAGATAGTTACTGCTCCTTGCTTAGTGCTACAGCAGGCAGAGAACACATAAAGCGATTCGGGTGATTTGAGATCAGGCAGCTGCAGCTGATTGATCAGTAACTTGTAATAGCACAACATCTACCTGTAATCTTGAAAGCTGGATACATATTTTTGATCCTTTTCTCTCTGGCGCCAACTCCATGTAGATTCAACCTGATGAACCTTAGTTTACCCATATTGAAGAGTAAGGGGATCATTATTGGCAGTTTTCCCCATATCGTATCGTTGTTACAACAGGTTATGGCAGGCCGTTTTGATATTAATTAGTTTGACTAAATATGTATTTTACATATATGCAAAAAACTGTCCCTGTCAAAATGACCATTTCCACCAAAATTACATTCTTCACTTCATATCAGACATTCTGGATGTCTAGAAATGAATTTCAGACCTTTTATTCCCATTGTTACTGGTTCAAAATGGCCACTTAAAATGTGCAAATATTTCTAGATATATAAGACTTAATTCTTATTGGTACAATTTTGTTTTTTTTCTTACCATAGGAAATTCAGTTTTTGCTGTCAAAAATGTAATTTAGAAAATCTATCATTACTTTTCCAACTAGGACTGATTTTGACCAGGAAGAATCCTATTTTAGTGAACAATTGTAACAACATAAAAGAGCAGGCTTTTAATAAATATAAAAAAGGCCTGCCATACAGGACTACATAGTATAATTTTTCGCATTAACTTGAGCAGTAATCTTCTCCTTCGCCATCTTCCTCCCCTGTCCAGCTGTAGTGCTGGTTCTCTGTCGTTTAAAAACATTCTCCATTTATTTCTTTCATTTCTGTATTAAAATCTCTAGTTTAAGTGGGGCGAAATTGGCTTTTCACATTGCCTCTTGTCATGGTGACTCGTCGAATGTGGGCTCCACTGATATTTTGCTTTTCATAGTTGTTATGCATGTGCACAACTCTGAGTGAACCTACTCAGAGTTGATTTAGATCAATTCAGAGTTGGAATTTGAGGCTGAGTTGTCAAAACAGACCATTGAATCAGACCGTTTTGTTTACTACCACTCTAATCCCTTTTTACTCATGCACAAATCTCGCGAGATTTGTCAGCCCCTCATCCGGTTCTGTGCAGTCCCTTTGTGTCTTTATTACTTCAAGGACCAAGTGGATCAAAGATGAGGGAGTGGCGGCCTAGTGGTTAGGGCATTGTGCTTGGAAACCAGAGTTCCTGAGTTCCAGCCCTACTCCCACGGTCTGAGACTCTGGGTCTCTAAGCAAAGACCCTTAAAGTTGTAGGGAATTCATATTTAAATTTTAAATAATTCATGCATAAACATGTATATCAATGTACTCTTTGTCATACGATATTGTCCCAAAAGTTAGAAAATTTCTATTTTAAAAAAAATCTTTTCTAAAATCTTTCAGTTTTTTGTTATCTTATGCAGGCCAGTTAGTTATACATCATCTTGTACACCTAAATTCGGCCAATCATATAGCAACGGTGACCTGTCAATCTATTTTTTCAGTCAGAGCATCTTGATTCATATGTTGTAGCTAACGCAACGGTTGAAATAAGAATCATTTACTTTACCATTGAGTTCCGTCCCAGTGTTCAAAGGGATGGACGTCTGTGTCTTCAGCAGGCGTAGAGCTAACAGAACTGGCAGCGTTACGAGGCAAGGGCTCAAACATGTACGGCTGTAAGCCTTCTACACCAAACCAAGCTTCTGCCGTCCTCTTCCACAATAACTTCGTTCCCGCTTTCCTCCTCTAAATAAAACATGTATGACAGAGACTCATCCACGACCTCTCTACACAAAACTCTCCTCCTCTTGCATGTTTCCGCTGTCCTTAGCGTTCCTTGACAGTGTCGTTTCTAAGTCATCAATTTAGTGCTAGTTGATCCCAATGGAATTTCCCATTGGGAACCTACTAGCACTAAGTTGCTAACTGGTTAGCAATTTAGTGCTACTTGGTCCCAATGGAATTTCCCATTGGGAACCTACTAGCACTAAGTTGCTAACTGGTTTGCAAGATGCTTCTAATAAACCGGCTACAACCAAACTTGCTTACGAACCTTCCGCCACAACAACAACACCCCTTAAAAAAAACGACCAATCACATTCACTTTATTCACTCGTGTAAAGTCCGGCATCACTCGGGAGAATTCGGAAATGCAAATGTTGGAACAGCTCCTTCCCTACGACTTTCACCACTGATTGCTCCCTTGGTACCCCACGATGGGACCCCACTGCTCCCCAAGGGGATAGGTTAAACGCAGAGGTACATTTTTCCAATGTGAGATCAATAAAGTTCAATTAAAAGCCATTCTCTTTTACCGATTTATCACTGTTTGGTTGTACATTGTTGTCTGAAGCAGAGTCTATTAATACTTTTCATTACATTTTCAATGAAGTTGTCCATTTCAATTTCACTATGAAAAATAATGAGATCAATAAAGTGAGATCAATAAAGTTCAATTAAAAGACATTTTCTTTTACCGATTTATCACTGTTTGGTTGTACATTGTTGTCTGAAGCAGAGTCTATTAATGCTTTTCATTACATTTTCAATGAAGTTGTCCATTTCAATTTCACTATGAAAAATAAAACTCATTTGCAAAACACAATTAGTAAAAGTTTATGAAAACAGGTTTTTATGGCTTCAGATTTTTTGCCAATTCTAGTAGCATTCAGAGTCACATCCCTAAATACTTTTTTTTAGTGAGGCTGGAGAGTCAGAGTTTTACTCAATCATGATTGTGGTGGACTGGATTGGATCGGAACCATATGCTGCCTCCCGCTCCTCCCATCCAGAGTCAACAAACAGTAAAACCTCCTTCCATTTATTCCCATCTGATTAAGATGCTTAACTTGTGTAAGCGTAGTTAGTTAGGTTTTGCATGCCTTTTATTGAGATTCTTGATTTCTAAAGCTGATGATTCATATAAAAGATTTCTAAATGAATATTGGTTTCATGAAGTGTTGGTGTGTGAATGAAGGTCTGGCTGGCTGTGATTGGGTTTTCTTTAATTTGTCTTCTCTTTTTCCTTTAGTTAATGTGATTGAAGTGAACTGATAACATTGTGAGCCTTTTTGATACCTCATTGTGGTCGCGTAGTGTAGGGGTGGCCATTTAATGAATTTTGCAACCCATGAGGTGTGTTTGATTTCAGAGGCTGCATCCTCCAAGGACCTAGTCTACCTGGAAAAGTACCTTTAAAGTTTTTAATATACCTTTAAAATTGGGAAGTTTTACCACCAAATCTTCTGTGGTGGTAAAATGATTCCCTTCGATCTTGCAGAAACATCTGTTTGGGTGCAGTTTAGGTTGTGTTCTCTCTCTCTCTGATAGGTGTGGCTTGGGAGAAGCTGGCTGCACACACCTGAGACTGATCTTCATCTGGAGCAGTATTTAAAGCCTGGCCTCCTGTGTGCTCACTGCCTGATGGTCACCTTTATTTGATATATCTGCCAACTTCTTTCCCTTGTGGAAATAATCACTTCAGCTTTTGGGATTGTTTATATAGATCTTACCAGTGCTCTTTCAACCCAGGATCCAGCTCCAAACCAGTCTCCAGCTACCAACCTCCATCATCTCCACCTGCTGCAAAGAGCTTGCCTTCCACCTCAAACTCCCCCTGCTTCCAGAGATGCCTTCCTTCCATGTCTGCCTGTGAATCAAAATAAACTGTCATTGCTCCTATCTCTTAGCTTCGCTGTCTGCATTCTGGACCAGCACCTAGCTCATCACAATCACTAGAAAATGGTTAAAGCCTGAAGCCCCTACAGTAGAGGACTGGGTCAATATTGTACAGGACATCTACATTCTGCAGAAGCTATCTTTTTCTGTTCAAGGTCGAAGGGAATCATTCTTCAGGATCTTGTCTAATTGGACAAACCATGTAAAATCAGTAATCCCTTACAACTAAATATGTTGTAGCCTCGAAAGATGGTCAGCACTTGACTGATGGTTTTCTTGTTTATTGGAATCTTGGCATTGTTAACAATAATCCTTTAAACCAACCATTGAGGAGCTAAGCAGAGCACAGGAGATAAAATGTATTATGGTACTAGCCAATACTTCACAAAATTAGCACCTTATACGTAAGTTACGAATAATGAACAGAAAAAGTTCTTCATACGCATTTCAAAACACATGAACACACATTAAACATGTCTTATCACATAAGCACTAACCTTGTGCCACTTCAGAGGGTGCAAGTCCTTAAAATACAGCTTAAAATTTTAAACGATCTTTCCTTCTTTTACTTTGTTTCAATCTCAGCCTCTTCTTCTCTGTATCTCGCGGCAGCCACTCACTAAAACTCGGTCACATAGTTTCAAAATAAAGTCCCTTAAAACGAGTTAAAAAAAGTAAAGCAATATTAATTCACAAAAATAATAGCGTATAATAATTTCACATTGCAATACTGTATTTCTTGTAGCAAAATTAGAAATTGGGTCATTTACAGATGTCTTTCTCATGTAAATACTGTTGAGCTGTGCTATTGTGATTTTGCTTTTCCCCTTACATAAGAAAAATCAGACTTCATTCACCCACTAACCCCCCACTCATTATTTTGTTATTGATGTTCGGTTATTATACAAAAATCCTGGATTGGCTTATGTTATTCCTGCTCATACTTCCATTGTGACGGAGGCTGGTCTGTACGAAGTAATTTTAACTTGCCTTTCCAAATGAAATAGTAGATAAAAAATAAAACATTTGAACGTTTTTTTTTAACAAAAAGGCGTTATATTTTGAGAAGCTAGTTTTCACACATGATTTTTCTCAACACATTTTTATGTTAACAAGACGCATCTGTTTAAATATGACTGGTATGATATCAGTATTTTTTTTAAAGATTTGGTACACTGGGATGAAATGCTGTCATCATATGAACCAGTAAAGAAATACAAAATAAAGGTTTGATGTACTAGTTATAACTCTATAAAGTCGTTCTCTAACTTTACTTAAACTCTTATAAAAAAACGATGCAATTTTCTTCACATTCTTTCTATTATTGACTATTGATAATGTCTAACTATAGGACAGAAACTGCACTAACACACTGCTCTTATATTTTTTTAGACCCAGGTTTACAACTTCAATACTTTTTTATTTAATTTCTATGTGTTTCATTTCCCACATCCTGTGGGAGACTTTTTGATTTAAGTTTTATTCTGGTCCATGCAGCTTGTTCCTCTGAAATAGATACTTTTATTCTACAGTTCTCAGCATGTTTATATTTCCCGGTGTGGTACTTGCCTTCTCAAGATAATGCCATAACTATCTCGTTATCACGGTTAAACCATAAATTTTGATAATTATCTCGTTATCTCGAGAAAAAAGCAATTGATTTTGCCCTGGGTTCCCAGTCCGTCCATGCCTGCTGTGCCCATAGTTGTGCAGTCATAGTATCACATGTGTGCAAATAAATCAGTTTTTTTAGATTCCTATTTCTTTTCACTCATGAATTGAAAGCTCAATTTTTCAACTATTTCGTAAAATTCTTTGAGATAGGACCAAGGATGAGGGAGGTCTTGTTGGTCTCCGTCTCCCGATACGCTCTCGCCTGTGTCCGACCTTTCAGACATTTCAACATCTTTTTCTGAATCCTACATTGTAGCATGGCATAGACAANGAACACCTGCTTGCTTCTGATGATTTCCTTTAGCTAACCAATGAGTATTTGCGTTATATGATTCATCCAATGACACTAGTTTTCACTAGATGTGGATGGCAACAGTGATCTGCATTGGATGGCGCACATGACGTAAAATAAATATTTATAGACATTAAACCAGGGGTAACCAATAAAAAATCATCAGGGGTCTGAATAAAGAAAATCATCAACCAGTAAAGGTCCGGAGACATTTTTAATGATTTGTTACTTTAAACAGAATTTAACGCTGAAATAAAATGAGGTATTTATGCATCCATTTTATAAATTAAATTTATATTGAAAAAAATCTACAGAAAAAATAGAAATTTTTTCCATTTTTAAAATCTAAAGATTTTTTTATGTAGAGAACAACAATCGTTCAGTATATAGACAATTTCCTGATTCCCATATTTTATTAAACACCTGAACTCACCGTTTGTTATTTTCCTTTTTCTGTCTTAATGTTGGCAGTGGGCTGCCCTGCAAGGCTTTAAACCTGGGTTTGAATGGAGACAAAGCCATTCTAAAGCACACATGAAGGTGCTCATTTTGAGCCTGGATCCATATTTTTATTTTTTATTCTGTTCATGGTGGAGAATCCTAACCTGACAACAGCCAGATGCATGTCTCGCTCCGCCTACTATGTGAGTGGAGCTGGGCGGAGCGAGACATGCATCTGGCTGTTGTCAGGTTAGGAGAATCCTGCTTCACAGCAGCAAGTTGAGCCAAACATCCTCTAAATGTTCAGGCTCTGCTCCGGTCCGGCCAGGTCAAGATCCGCTATTGCAATCGCACCAAACAGAAAAAAGAATGGCGAGAAGATCCGGGTTGTCAAATTAAAATATAGTAACAACAGATCGTTAACTTCAAATTACAGCTTAATTCTTATATATTTCAAAAAACTAACACAGTTTATTTAAAAGATTGGATGCAAACTGTTGGTACTTCAACAGACCAGGAAACAGATTTCTCATCTCCATCAGAAACTGCACATCTGCTGGATTTTTTTCATCTGTCATATTAAATTAAGCGTTCATTTGTACATGTTTTGCTCCTACGAAATTAATGATAATATCGCGCATGCTCTCCTCGAGCCTCTGAGGATAAGTCGTAGTGCAGCAATACTGGAGGAACAGCGGAGGCTGTAGGCTTTGCTTTGCACAGGAGTTCTGGAGCGCTGCGGGGCGGAGGATGTGGCATTTTGGGGTAACAGGAGAAGCGGTGGGTCCGGATCCGGACCACAGTCCACTAATCCGTGACCTCTGCAGAAGCCAAGAGTAACGAGTAACGTTTGTTTTAAAAATGTAAGGAATACAAATTACAGATACTTGTGTGAAAATTTAACTTCGTTACTTGACACCTCTGGACACAGGTGAGAGCGTATCGGGAGATGGAGATGGAGACCAACCTCCCTCATCCTTGGCCCTATCTCAAAGAATTTTTTGCAATAGTCGTAAAATTAAGCTTTCAATTCATATCTGGCTGTTTTTTTAAAGATTACTTTATACTTTAAGTAGTTTTTGGAGCACATACTTTTTCACTTTTACTTAAGTAAAGAGGTCAAGTTGATACTTCAACTTTAACCAGAGTGTTTTTAAACTGCAGTATCTATTCTTTTACTTAAGTAACAAATGTATGTACTTTTGACACCACTGATAAAAACGCTGTGAGAAAAAAAACAAAGAAAAAAGTATCAAATAACGTCTCCAGTAAACCTTCCTTTACACTCTAAGCATTTTCTTTATTTAATCGACAATTCTGGACTCAAATATTTAGATATTATTCACTTTGAAATGTTTTTATAATAGCCTCCCTCTGTATGTG
This sequence comes from Cyprinodon variegatus, assembly GCF_000732505.1. Classification (NCBI taxonomy): domain Eukaryota; kingdom Metazoa; phylum Chordata; class Actinopteri; order Cyprinodontiformes; family Cyprinodontidae; genus Cyprinodon; species Cyprinodon variegatus. Next base: position 44,700 of record NW_015150683.1, read on the forward strand.
TAAATGAAAAACTACCACTGAACTATTTATTATTTTCTGTTTAATATTATAAGTCAATGCATCTGTAATATAAATAAGAAAACTGCCATAATTTACCAAAACATTGATAAATCCTTGCTGTTTTTTTTTTGTCTCTATCTTCTATGTTTTAGTTACATACAGTTACAGCTCATTCCACAAACTAACTGTAATCTGACTCCTACCTGCAACTGAAATCTGAGACCTACGTCACGTTTCTTAGAGAAAGCTGAAGGGGGGCGGGAGGAGAGCAAACAAAATACAATAAACTTCCTCTTATTTCTTCAGTCTGTCAGCGCCATGGATTGGTATCAGTCTATAGCTGCAGCACTCGTTTTCTGTGAGTAGACCTATTATCTAAAACTGTTATAAGAGAAATTATAGAATTATTCCTGATAAAGTGTTTCTGCAAGAGGTTGTGATGTTTTTATGACTCATTGCTGCTGCTGAGCTTTGGGAGGCCCTCTAAGCTTACGCGGTTAGACAGCGTTAATAACTTTAGCTCAGATTTGCAGCTTTTATCTCCTTTTATCTCCTCAGATTTCTAAACCATAGCGGGGAGCTATAGCGATCAGCTTGTTTGACACGCGACCGGCATGTTTCATGCAGACCATAACAAATTGTTGTTTCGGCATGACGTGAACATTACGTCACGAAGTTTATTATTGCTGTCTTTCACTTTGAAAATTCTGTAAAAATTCCGAAAAAACGCGTAACGGATGAGTTTAAAGTTACGGACATATAAAAGAAAAACTTTGCTCAGATTTGGGGCTTTTTATTTCCTCGTGCATTACATCAGCCGTGGGGAATTCCGCTCTTGCATCACCACGTGCTTTCAGTTCATCAAACCATGCCTGCACTGCACAGTTTATGAGGCAACGCCCTGCCGTAACTTTTAAGCTGACACATCTAAGTTTTGTCATCCAAGTCTTTCAGATGTAAAAAAAACTAAATATGCATTAATACAAACGTAAACAAGCAATCTGGGCCAGATTTATACCAAGTATTTGTTTATAATAGGCGTACCAGGCTTCATATTTGTTGTGATGATTGTAACACATGGATGTTTCATAAACAACATGCAAAACAATCCAAAATTACTGCATATCACCAATATTAGTTTATGTTCGGCCTTATTAATAGGCTAATAGCTCATTGTGGGCATAACAATGAATACATCAGATATGCTAAATTATTATTATTAATTATTTATCTCACATTGGAGCAATTTATATAGTTATATAAAATAAAGCCACTACACTAAAACAGCCAGTTAATACCAACCCGATACGATGTCACTGTAAATCAAACATACTTTTATATTTCATTTTTAGAGTGTGGGGTGTTAGAAAATGGTTTGATCAAGTGAGATTCTTCAAACAGGGGATAATAGTCATCAACAAGAACTGATCATTTTATTCCAGCTTTTTTTTTATTTTTATTTTTTACTGTCATTACTCTGTCACAATGAAATTAACTCTCTGCATTTAACCCATCCCCTTGGGGAGCAGTGGGCGGCCATTGTGCGGCGCCTGGGGAGCAGTGTGGGGTTAAGGTTGGCAGTCTGTGGGAGTGGGGCTCAAACTCAGAACCTCAGGATTCCAAGCTCTATGCCCTAACCACTAGGCCGCCACTCTTTTATATTACCCAATGGGTTAAACTTGAAATTAAAACATAAAGTGTTTTTAATCTGCATGCTAATATCAGAGACCTGAAATCCAACTTGATAAATGCCGATTGATTTCTGATACTTGCAACTTTCACAGAGCACAAGCACACAGCTCTAATCACTAGGCCAGCACTCCCCAATAGGTTATTATATTTATCTATTTATAGAAATGCGAATTAAATATTTTATCTGCCTCAGCATGCATCCATTTCATTCAGTTGTAGAGGCTCTGTTCAGCTTCACAACATCGACATGCAGCCGTACCCATTTAATAGATCAGTCATAATAGATTATAAGATTAGGATTAGTCAGAAACGTGATGCCTTTAAACTTTAGTGGAGGTTTCTGCTGATTAATCCATGACTGAAACCTGAAGCCTTTGGTTTGTATGTGTGGAATCTGAAATCATTAGTAATTTAATCCATCAGTGTCAAGTTATAAGAGTTAGAGTAATGTTGCGTTGGTTGTCTGTTTTTAGAACAAGAGTTCCTTAATGGAGAATCCCTGCTTTCCATTGCTAATATTAGCACCTACTACTTTAAAAGTAGTTTAACCATGAACTTTGAAGCCTCTTAAATACTGACCAATCATAAAGGAACAAAGTTTTAACAGATGTTTCCTTTACTTAATGTATTTCTTCCTAGGTGTGTTTTTCGCGGGAGGAAACGCCGACGCCGAGACGTTTAAATGCAAATTAACCCAGAATGGTGACGAAATGACTTACAGCATCTCTGATGACTCCCGTGCGCCAGATATAAACAAGTCTGAATGTGACTATGCTTGGATTAATGGAAGTGTAAGTTTTTATCTGTTTTATTATTGTTCACATGACATGAATTTATTCCCTTTTTATGTTGCAGTATAAAGTAAATAAAAGCTCACATAAATATTACTGTATTATTATTATAAAAAAGTTGCCGTTTTTGCAAAAGCTTTGCAGTGAAAACCACCTCTTTAATTTTACTATCTGATGGTCTAATATCTTTTTTTTTCACATTTTTTTTTTTTAGGACATCACTATTGCTAACAATGAGAATCACATGTCACCAGTGAAATCAAAGAGCATCAACTCCCTGACCACGTCACAATGCGTACAAGGTCTTATCAGCAGACAGGATTGCTTTTCAAAGGTAATCAATATTAATAAAGTTTAAATATATTGCTGCACACTTCATGCAAGAACTATAGTTTACGTTCAGATGAAGCAGAAATAAAAAAAAAATTTACTGATCATGTTTATCTCTGTTGTGAATCTCCCTTAGACAACTGGATCACCGATTAATTACTTCGCCAACTGTACGGGTAGGTATTATTCTTCTCTCTGGAAAAAAAAGTAATTGTTTCCATTAATTGAGTAATTCTAATGAAAAAGATGCCTTATTTTCACAGAAGCCTGCACTGGAAAGGACTCCAGTCCTCAGAAAGAAGGTCAGGGCAAACATACAACAGAAAGCTGTGTTTGTGCTATTTAATGTAAAACATTTAGATCAATGCTGGAGAAATAAGGATAGACTTTTTTACAGATTAGAAATGTCACAATCCAATATTGATACCAGATTAATCTAATATCGGCCAAAATACAAATATCTGAATTTATCAAGTTGGATGTTAAGTTTCTGATATTAGCATGCAGATAGAAACACTCCATTTTATGTTTAAAGTTGAAGTTTAACCCATTGGGTAATATGAAAGAGTGGCGGCCTAGTGGTTAGGGCATAGATCTTGAAATCATGAGGTTCTGAGTTTAATCCCCACTCCCACAGACTGCCACTCTGGGTCCCTGAGCAAAGACCCTTAACCCCACACTGCTCCCTGGGCGCCTCACAATGGCAGCCCACTGTTTAACCAAGGGGATGGATTAAATGCAAATAGTTAATTTCTTTGTCTGTACTTGTGACAGCGTAATGACATTTAAAAAAAACAACAACATAAACATGAGTTATAAAAGTATGTATGATTTGCACTGACATCGTATCGGGTTGGTATTAACTGGCTGTTGCTTATTTTGTTTAGTGGCTTTATTATGATCTGACCTTTTGCATCATTTAAGTTTTAGTTCCTGTTTTAGATGTGATTCTGTTCATCTGCTATAGTTTCTGTGGGGAGTGATGTCCTAATGCAGAGGTCATGGATTAGCAGATCGCGGTCCGGATCTGGACCCACCTGAATTAAAACATTTAAAAATAACCGCATGTTGTCCGATGGCATTGTCTAACTTTACTTTGGCTGCTTCTCCTGTTAATACGGTAAAACCCTCAGGAGCGTCCGGCACCAGGCTGCACGTGATAAAAATTAGCCAATGAGCTGCTGTCAGTCTGGGTTGCTGCTGCTAGCTACTTTTAGAAACAGCAGTAAACCTGTGGTAAGCCGGGCAATGGGAAAGAAGGAGAAGACGATGAGAAAAAGAAAGCAGAGAAAGTGTGGACTGCTGGAAGAACTGTGGTGAACTGGTGACAGAAAAGTGAAATTGTGTTTTCAGAGATGACCCTGCACATTTCGAGTATGTTTTGCTCAGCCTGCTGCTGTGAAGCAGGATTCTCCATCATGAATAGATTCAAAAATAAATATGGATCCAGGCTCAGAATGAGCACCTTGATATGTGCTTTAGAATGGCTTTGTCTCCATTCAAACCCAGGTTTAAAGCCTTGCAGGGCAGCATAAAGTCCACTGCTCTCATTAAGACAGAAAAAAAGACAAACAAACGGTCAATTCAGGTTCAGGAATCAGGAAATTTTCTGTATACCACCTGAATGATTGTTGTTCTCTACTTAAAAATACACTTTAGATTTTAAAACGGAAAAAAATAAATAAATAAAATAAAGACTTTATTCGTTTAGTTTATATGTAGGATGCTCCAGAGTCAGAATATTACCAACATTAGCATTGACTTTATTCAAACAGCCTATCAGGCTGAGAGAAAATGTTTTTTTTATGTATTTATGTATTTATTTTTTCATGCATTTTCTTTTATTTCTAACTTTATAATGATATTTATTGACAGATGGATTGTCAAACAACTGGATCGCAACCATCATAGGCATATTTGTCGTTGCTGTTGTCCTTGTTGTGGCAGTTGGTCTGTGCTACAGGTTCAAGGACAAAATCTGGAGGTATGCTCTTCTTTCTGTTTTTCATTATTTAACACATAAAAACAACTTTAACTCACCTCATATGAAGAGACTGAAAAAAGTATGTTTTTATCCTCAGATCTGGTGGCTTTAACCAGTGTGGAGGCCGCTACACAACAGTGAAAATGGCGGACATGAATCCAAAACCAACTGATGATGTCTAGATGGAGAAGAGGCAAACAAACAAGAATCATCTAAATGATCATCCATGCATTAATCTATTTCCTGGAACTGCTTGCCTGTGCTTGGGGCTGTGGGGTGCCTTATTATTGCTTTTAGGGGATTGCTTTTACAATATCAGAGGCTGCATCCTTCTGTTAAGTGAAGTTTCACTGTTATTTTATAGAATCTGTATGTGGTCGGCATTTGAGAATGGAAAGTTGTGGCATTTTAACTTTCATGTCTTCGTGTTGGAAACACAAAATCCCAAGTTTTAACCTTGGTGATTTGTGTAGGTGCGCATGTGAATCTTTATGGAGGCTGTGGAAGCCTCTTTGCTGCACCAGAGCGTGCACTCTGAGACCCACACATACATACCCAATGCTAAAAATAATACATAAGGCTGTGGAAGCTACGTTATACGTTATATTTATCTGGAATAACATCAGTATCTCGATATACCAGATTAGCATCTATTATTATATATATCTGTTCATGTAATAACATAAATATATTATCATTAATATAAACTATTATAGTATAAACTATTATAAATACAGAGAGGTGGATGTATAAGCTGTACAGCAGCATTAGGGTTTAGTCTTAAACTATGTCTTTTATTCTAACATCAACTTCTCTGTTTATATTTTTGTGCCTAATGTAATTATGCTTATAAGCTCCTCTGTAGCTGCATGTGTACTTTGTGGGAAAAAAAAAATACAATAAAAACCTTCTTAAAAAAAAAAAAGGTGTTTAAATGTAAGAGTAACGGATGGGGGAGGGTTTAAATATCGGATGATCATTATAAGCCAGTGAGGGTGAGGGAGTTTGGGTGGCATGTCACAAGTGCAGAAGGGAAATACCTTTTTTTTTTTCTTTTGTATTAAAGCTGCACACATCACTCTGCAAGCTGACACTCAGATTGCTACGGTTCTCCTGCTGACCATATTTGGCATATATCCTGACAGCCTAAATACCCTGATAAACTAGTATCTACACAATAAATGAAAGCAATAATTGAAGCTGGCTCAGGTTTATAACAGATGGATTCTGCTGCAGCATACCGTATAGTTCAAACTAAATATGCAGATGCGATTAAAAAGCTACAGTGACAGTGGGGTGATTTGTTTGGACCAATGACGAATAAGAATCAGATCGGAGGGGGTGGCGGTTCTGTCAGGGAAGCAAAGAAGGAAATACAAGCAGGTTGTAACTCCTGCAAAAGGAAGCTGTTTTTGTTTTGTTTATATATTACACCATAGCAACAACATTCTAGGAAGATAATGGTAATGATTTATGGGAAATGGACCTGATTACTGTAAGAGAGGCATTTTGTTAAGGAAAACTCTGATCTTACTCAGTTTGGGAAGTTACTTAGGGTTACAGAAAGTAGTGCTTACATATGCCCCCAGTCACAGTTAAAGAAGCATTTTCTATAACTCCAGTCTGCCACATCATCGCATTATTACATCAATCACATTTGCAGATGAGGAGACATCCATGGCTCCAGCCTTATCAAAATATAGAATAGAATAGGATATCCCTTTATTGTCCCACAATGGGTAAATTCTGGTGTTTACAGCAGCAAAGAGATTATAGAAAAAAATGGTCACACAAATGTGGACGTTGGAAAAGTGTATAAGAATAACATAATAGGGAAGAGTTAAAAAATAAATAAGCAGATGAGGAGACACCCATAGCTCCAGGCTTATCAAAATATGACACTTTGTTCTTAGCTGAAGGACACCGCTCTCATTTCATTCCCAAATCTTTGCCACGTACAGAATGAAGATTATAACTGCTTATATTCGAACAGGAACTGTCCTAATTAGATAATCTACTGGGGAAAACATCAGTTCTGATATGTAACAGGCAGCTAATATTAGGGTGAAACAGACTCAAACATCATCAATTATAATTATCATAATAGTATTATTTTTTAGTCATGTAAGCTTTTCTTTTTTTTTATTTTACAGTAATTTTTTTTTTTTAATCAGGCTGGTGGCACTAACAGCTGCTATATAGTGCCTATAAAATGTTCTAGCACACAACATCACAACATGTACAAATCACTATCCTTTGTGAAAAGCCTATTTTGTCCTATATTTTGATTTTTTTTTTTTATCAAAGTGCCTTATTTCCTAACATTAAAAATGGCTTCATATTTTATTCTTTCTATTGTAGCTTCTCACTACCAGAAATCCTGGCTTCAAGATAGCCCCGCACAGGAAATCTAGTCTGTCTGGACTGTTGCTTTGTGCACTAAACATAAATAAAAAAAACATTGAAATTGTTACACACACAAACATAACCTAGAGATTACTATGTTTACATAACCTCTATATTACTCATAGCACAGACTGGCTTAGAG
>NW_015150683.1:52625-60054 GCF_000732505.1 Cyprinodon variegatus
TTTTTCTGTCTATATATGTATATTTTTTATATATATCTATATATATATATAAAAATTAAAAAGAAATTATATATATACTTCTATAAAACGTTAAAAAAAAAAAAATATATATATATAAAATAAAGGAATACAAATAAAAGCATTAACCGACCCTTGACCGCTAAACTGTGCGTGCTCGTTCGCCCCTAAAGACCTGCGCGCGTGCCCGAGAGCTAACTGAAAGAATCAGAGTTGAGCAGATTACAGGTTACCATTGTGTTTAGCGCTTTTCTTCAAAAGAAAATACAAAAAGGTACGTCTATTTTTTTTTTTAATGGTAGTCTTTTAGCTCAGTTTTTGGCGTTATTAAATCAGACGAAACCGTCCATTTGCCATTGTAGGTTTTAACCCTTTTTAAAACATATTTAGAAGCTGGCTGCTGTGGATGTTTGATGCTAACACTGTTGCTAGCTTAGAGTACCCGCCAAGCAGCTTCTGGCGCCTGGGCGAGAGGAGCGGTTGAAAACGGTTACTTTTATTTGCATGAATTAAACCATTGAGGCGACTTTACATGTTTGAATTTAGCTAAATATGACTCTACAGCCTTTATTTCTGATTTTTTAAATTAAAATTTAAGCTAACGCTAGCCAAAAACTGTGTAACTTAAATGTTAGATGCCACATAAGACATTTTTTATTAAAAAAATTATTCTGCCTGTTGAGGTTTAAAGCATTCGGTTGGTTAAAATATATTTGCGATTAGTGAAACTTTTAACTCTTTTTGTTTTGTTTTAAATCCGTGGAGACAGTGACCCAAACCGTGACAGTAAGTTAGTGCTCCCATCTTTATTTTATTGTAAATCTTAAAATGTAAAATGTTCAACTACTAGGTCTTTAGTGTTTGTCGTTTTAGAGAAGTTTGTGAATAAAAAAACAAAGGAGAAAGTCAGCTACAATTTAAATGAAAGAAAATATGATTCAGAATTAAATCTAGCATAACAAGAATACATTTAAAGTTGCTTCAGGAGTTTAATGCTTTGATCAAATGCAGGCCATACTAGGTTTAAAACAGACTAGTAAGCCTGGCAACAGCGGATCATATTTATTGCTCTAAAATTTTATTGTACATCCTAATTTTTGTTGTCCTTTCCTTCTAAATTGCCAAATGTTGTTATCATACATCAGGTTATTTTAATAGATTTCCAAGCTTTCTTCTTAGGCCTTTTTAAAGATCTGTTAACAAAATCCCTCTCCAGTTCCCAGTTATTCTAACTCAACATGGGGTGATGTCTGTTATGTGTTTTTAAACTATGGGAGAAGTGGAGAACAAAAATACTGTCAGTTTTGAAAAATTTAAATTGATGAATGGAGTAAAAAAGAATCATTACACTGTCAATGATGCTGCATTGATACTGTCTTACAGAATACTGACACCTGCTGGACCTTTAAAGACACTACAGGCAGCTTATTTGACATACTATGAATTAATTTGATAACCCAGTACAATGATATCATTTAAGTTACTGTAGGTTATATCATATTATTTCATATCTATGTTTAAACTGAAAATATAATTTTAATTTTTTGATGCAGCGTCTAAATAATGTAAATACATTATGTGGAATTTTAGGGGAAAATGTGAACGAGGACACTTGTGGACTAAATCATATTTTTAAAACAATGAGCAGAGGAAAAACAGTAAATAAACTAAGAGTCAATTTGAAATGAACTTTTATTCGGATAAGTTGAGTGATAAGTGAGAGGAAAAGGATGACACAACGAGAAAATAAAATAAAAACGCAACGGCTGAAACGTTCCTATTCCTTTTAAGCAGCTACAAAATAATTGATAATTTTAATGATAAACCACAAAAAAACATATTTTTTTTAGCAGGTGCATCATGCTGACAGATACGTTTTTAAACACAGTTTAGTGAGTCAGTCAGTTAGAAACTCCTGTATCGGTTACATGACTTTCTTGAAACGACACGCGCACCGAAAGTGTTTTGCTCTATGGGCTCCATACATGCACCAACGCATCGCTGTTGCTGGACCGACCACTGATATACAGTAACTTGATGTATTGTAAGGCAAGTTGTATTGCCTACTACATAATTAAGTTTAAACTATCTTTGAAAGATACAGTCTATAATAAAAATGTGTCATAATTTCATCAAAAAGTTTTCAAGGTGCGATGTTGCTTAGTGTTAAATTGTGTTTTTATCTGCTTTTCAAACCTCTCTGGACACAGTTTGTTACTCAGATACCAGGATTTAATGTGTTTTCCTTTTTTAACAGAGATGGATGAGAAAGGAAACTCAACCAAAATATTTAATCCTCCAACAAGGGAACACCTGGCGCCTCTGTCCGCCTACTCACGGATGGTCATGTGTGACCAAATAAGGGGTCCTCAATCCCAAAAAGAGTCTGCCGATCCTTTCGTAAACTTCAAAGTTGAGCTAATTAATGACAACTGGGGGAAAAAGAGACCGATTGATTGCGATGTGGATGATGACTTCAGCAGTCCATGTAAAAAGCAGTGCATTCCCAATGTTGTGTCCCCAGATCTTGGCTGTGTCATGGATTACTCCAGTTCTCTTACGAGAAACAATTCAATGTCTCCTTTTGTTCCCCCGTTTCCCAAGCCTAATCAAAAAACTGAAACTGATAGGAGCGAAATGAAAGAAACTGTGAGCTCTCGGCTGGAGTTGGAGTGTGTTGAACGTGGCTGCACCAAAAAGAAGGCAAAAACGGAAAATATACTTATAAATTCATCATCTGACTTTGACCAAGACGTTGAAGACATCTTATGCCTTAATCTGCTGAAGGAGGAGGAGGTTCAAGGACCGGCAGATGAGGAAAAACCTGCTACCAGAGCTGTAGAGGATGACAAGGTGTCTTCATTTCACCTCCATGAGAAGGAAGAATGCAAGACAGAAGGTCCACCACAGCAACAGGGGAACGATGAAGCTCCAGCACTTTGTCAGCACTTCTCTTTTTTAACCAAAGACAGCAGAGAGAACATGAGCGGGTCACTGCTAGCACCTCTAAAATTAGATTTTTTAGAGGGATATGATGAGGATTCGAACATTGGGCAGCCAATGTTCGAATCCTCAATATGTCAATTAGCTGCGACTGAGTCGGAGGCTGAGAGGTCAGAAGCACCCAGAGAGACGTACAACTCAGAGGATTGTACAGGGGACAGTCTAAATGAAACCACATTGCCTATAAATGTTCAGGTAGGTTACCTCAGTTGCTTCTAGCATTCTAAGGAGGCCTAGTTCATCTCATTCTGCAGTAGTTACAGCAGTGATCTGTGCTCTTCTTTCAGGTGAGATCAAAAGTGGTAGCAGTGGGTCACACAGAGAGGATCAGCCAACCAGCATCCTCTCTGCATTCACAACAGGCGGTTTGCAGGTACTGTAATAACTTATTTTACCTCTAGATGGAGCTGTAACCTTTCATATGCAGGTCTTTCTGTTTATAGACCCCAGATTTTGGACAGAACCATTGAATGGGAGCGTCAAAAAGAAAATTACATGTTCTTCGTCAAAAGCCACATGAATGAGAATCCAAGTCGAGTTTCAGGTATGGAACTATTTCACATAGAAGAGGAGTGATTCCTTTAGAGATGTTTATTTTTTTACTCACTTTAGATCTTGTTGGATTTATTGGTGAATGACATATTGCTTTCTTTTATATTCATTGTAAAAGTAAGAAAAGTAATGATGAGAAGTATTTTAAAAAATTATTTCTTTTTTTTTCATGTTACTCAAGTCTTTTCAAGTGACAGAGACTCGTTTAAACTAAATTTACACATCAACCCATCAGAGCATGTGAACGGAGCGGAGCAGCATGCAGTTCCTGCTCAGAAGAATATTAGCTTATTCGCTCCGCCACTTAAAGTTGCGCCAGGAGGCTCCGCTCTAAATCCGCTCAGAAGTTAACTTTATAGAAGGCATTTTTGGACATTTTTCCTTCATGTAATCATGCCAGGGCCCTGGGACAGACGGCGTTTGATTTAGTGATGTCACCGATACATGTGAATTGTCTTATTTAACTGGCAAAATGGTGAAATAATGGCACTGTTTCCCAGCAGTGAACGTAACGCCTCGCTCCTTTAATGTTGCCCTGCGTTTCCTATTTAATTATTCATTTATTTTACCAGACTTGAATCAAATAAATGATATTTTACAAATTTTATCATCCTACATTTTTAATTGACGTGCGAGGGCATCATAGCGAAAGCCTCACTCCAGCCTCACTCCAGCCTTTGAATTAAGAAAAGCGCTCTGCTCTCCGCCATATTTCTTCCGCTCTGCTCCACCGTTCGCTCCACGCTCCGTTCACATGCTCTGCAACCCGTTCACACCATGATAGCGGCATCACAACTTGCAGAAAAAACTCCTGAATCGTGCACCACTGTCGCTCAGTTTTCTACACATTAGAACTTTAATTCCAGCTAATACATTAACCCCCACCAATAAAAAAAACAACATAAACTGATGTTTATATCGTTATATTTAAAGTTAAGGCTTTTCAGTTATTAATAGATTAGTTACTTATGCCATTTAGTGCAGATCACTTCTTTTGAAGGATTCTACACAGTCAAAGCCTTGAATCCAGGTTTTGTTGTCCTTTCCAGTCTGAAAAAAAATGTATGACTTTGTTATCTGTTTGAGAATTTCTTTACATCATGGTATGATGCCTCATATGTTTATCCTATAGCTCTGTCGGTAATCAGACCTGGTTATTGATTAGTCATAATAATCTACACTTTCCAAAAATGTTGGTTGATAAATATTAATTTATGACCACAGGAAGTGGATGTATTCTCACTTAAGGCCATACTAGACTAGATCTTTTTAATATTCTTATTTGAGTGATTAATATATGAAAGTCAGCTGTAACATCGGCTCTAGTAAACAACAGGACATGCATCAAAGAAATCCCCTTGCCAACCTGTATTTTGTATTTACTCTATTTATCTTTATATGAAATAGGAATTTGTTATATCTGCGAACATTTAGATGTGGCAAACAGGAAATGGAGGAAATCTGTATTAAGGAAGATATTGATTTAAAATCCTTAAATCGGGATTCACAAAAAGCATTTATGTTCTACAGGTGCAGTGAATGAACTTCAGGAATTGATGACTCATGTGGCTGGTCAATCTAGAGACTCTCAGTGGCAGCACCCGTCAGACCTCACCTGCAGGTATGCATGTCGTCAGCGTCAGTACTACTTTTATATAAAGAAATCAAGTCTTTTGATCTTTATAGACAGGGTTTCTGCGGGTCATTAAAAGTCATTCAATTATTATTTTTTAAATCAAGGTTAATTGGCATTAAAATTCCTTCAATGTGATTAGTGTTTATCGTGGCATTTAAAAAAAAAAATTATAAAAACAATTTTGTCAGAAACTGGTTGCACGAAACTGGTTGCAGTTGATCGTAATGTATGTTTGGAAAAGACGCTCGAGGCGGGGAAACAAAAGTGGCTGAAAAATGAGGAATTTGGGACATGACAGCAGCCTGTCGACAGTAAAGATGAAGGATTTTGCCGTGTTTTTTATATATATATATATATATATATATATATATATATATATATATATATATATACACACACACACACAAGTGTCATGGTTACTTGTTGATAGCATTAAAATTATTTCTAAGAGCATTAAAAGAGCATTAAAAAGCATTAAATTAGAGTTACTCGTTCCTGTACAAACCCTGTTAGAATTTCTGCCACATTAGAAAATCATGGCCGATAGTTTCCACTGCTGCGGTGGCTATGACAAGATCTGGGTTTGGGTAAATCTGTGAGGAAGCCAAAGTGGAAGTTGCCATGATAAGTGCTGTCTGAATACTCCTGGCAGCCAGGAGCTAGGTTGGCAAAGGCTTCCTATTGAGAGTTCATTTAACATGGTGTCCTCCCACTGGGCCTCAGGAGCTATATGGATTAAACAAAAATACATTATTTCTTTGTGTACATTGTGTGACACATGGAAATGTACCAAATTATATAATAAAATCCTTCATATAATTTGGTACATAGTGAGCTCAGTCCTTTGATAGATTTCTGCACATCTTGTTGTTTGTAGCTCTTTTTCAGAAGGCTATAGTCCTGGTTTCAACTTGCATCCAAAGGGCCTAAGGCTGTCCAGATTTGGCACAGCAGATCAGAGTTCCTACCCAGTGATATAGTGTTCTTATTGCTGTTCCAACAGATGCAGTAGGAGCTACAATTTACAAAATTCAAACAGGGAATTGTGGGATTCCCTAAAGCTCCTTTACATTAGGAGGTCTATATGCTAAAGAAAAAGGGAACCGGAGGCATGCAGGCTCCTCTTGCTACCTCCTTCCTTACAACCAACACTATTCAGACGGCGCTTATGTCTGACACAATTTAACATTGGCTAAAGGGTCCTTATCAATTTCTGTGATTGAGCCAGTGGTTTGTTTAACCTAATCAGGGGAAGGGTGTAGCGTTTCAGTTGTGTAATGTACATATGCTTTGAAAAAGGTCATTAAAAGTCATTAAATTATTACTTTTTCAATTAAGGCCTTAATTGGCATTAAGAATGTACAGTTTGTAAGCATTTGTTTTAGCAGTTCAAGGATAAAATCTCTGTGTTAAAAAAGTGACATTCAAACAGTTCCTGAACAATACCAATGTGTTTATAGCTGATATTTCCAGGACATCATAAATTACAGCCACAGGCCACCTTCGCGTCTTCTTGGAAAGCTTTCTAATCATCTGATCTGACACATCCAGCCGACCTGTATGTGGTTATAGTCGACCAGGGGCTCTGGTTTGGCTTTTAGGCCTCTGAGTGTACTGGCTGATGTGTGGGCAGGGCTTGAACAAAAGTTTTACTATTGTCTGAGGGGTCACTGATACGTCTGCGTTTTCCCGGGTTTGAGTGATCATCCTCGGACTCGCTGTCAGAATCTGAGCCGCTTCCTACCCAGTCCTCCTCATCGGTCTCTCCCCCTCCGCCCAAATCTCTATCATCAATATTTTAAAGGATTTCTAAAGCCCGTTTCGCTGTTAGATTTCTTCTGAAAGCCATTTTTCCGTATTAGCCAAAGAGTTCAACGTAGAATGTTGGTTGCTAGGCAACGGTGCCAAATATCAATCAGCCGCGGGAAGAATTTACAATGCAATTAATAGAGACGTCAAAATGATGGCTGTAGGAGATCGAGGTACAAATACCATATTTATGTTTTACCTTTTACTTTTATTAAAGGGAAACGCCTTTTTTTTTTTTTTTTTTTTTTTTTTTACTTTTGGCCCTTGATTTGTGTCATTTGGAGCTGTTCTGAATATATTCCGTTATAGCGAAGTAACGTCTTCCTATGGGCAACGACTTGAAGGCACAAACTAAACTGTTCATAATTTATTCTTTATGGTACACCACACAATGGTTATATTTTTATATAT
>NW_015150683.1:60074-98401 GCF_000732505.1 Cyprinodon variegatus
TGTGCCGGACTGGAGTTGTGACAGGCAGCCTGGGCCACAGGCGGCTACGCTCTAACCCTTCTATTCATTCTAGCTAATCTGAATCATTCAATTCCATTTAGAGAGCGAGATCATCTGTGGTTGTAGCACTAGACATCTTCCAGGCATTTGAGTAAAACTAGCAGCAGTTCAGCGAACAGGATGAATGAACGGTAGCCGGCGGGCGCGGATGATTTCATACACAATCCGCTTTAGGAGTAAGGCAGGAACTGTTGAAACTGGCAAAATGAGGAGCCAAATGGTCAGATTTGTAAGGTCCCTCCTTGCCCAACATGACTTCATAAAATCAGAACTCTTTCCCGGATATGATATCAAAGGGGTGTTTTTTTTTTTTTTACAATTCATCACTATGGGAAAACTATAAAATGTTTGTGTTTTTCAGGAATTATCAAAAGCGGTTTGGGAACAGAAGACGCACTATGACCCTCAGCGAGTGGCAGGACCTGAATAAACCCCACTACAAACGATTTCTCAACGTCCCCAGAATCTTCCACAGAAGTCACTTCTGATTGTGCATGTGTTGATAAATAATCAGGCTGCATTTGCCCGACCCCTGTTAAATCTTTTTTGTGACGTGTTTTATTTATATATACATATATATATAGAGAGAGAGATGTAGAGATAGATATAGATATATATATATAATGTGTGTGTGTTTTCTTTGTTTTGTTGCATGTATTTGTGTGTTTTGACTTAAAAAGTTGCATGTTTTTGTTTTTTTTTCTTACCATTTTGCATGTAAACTTTTATATAAAAAAATACATATTTAAAATGTTTAATAACAGCCAGTTAGGTGTTTCCAAAGATGGTTCTGTTTCTTTTTAAACAAACGTCATTTTAATACTCTTCCTGTTACATGATCCCAGCATTCTGGGGGGCTGCCGCTTTGTTTTGAAGGCCAGTTATAGTGTTCAGCGTTCGGCTGGGAACACAAGTTAAAAAAAAAATATATATATTTAATATTTTTCAAATGGTTGTTTTTTTGTTCTTCCATATTTTTCAGGTTGCTGACTTTCCTGCATGTCAAAAATCAGCTTTCTAGATGTTCTCAGAGATTTATCTGATCTTTGACAGTTGAATCAAAGTTTTAGATTTCTTGTTTGTAACCTTTTTCCTTAAAAGAAATTTACAGCACTGACTTTGTAAACTAGAGAGCATTTGTGCATCGAATTAAAGACTCTGTCAAAAACCTTTTTGATTGGAAAATATTTCATTTTTATTTCTTTTAAGCATTTACAAGTAAGCATACAGCATTGTCTGAAGTGTAAAGATTGTGCATAATAGTTCAACCATGCTAGCCCTCATGACCGCTGTACATGATCATTGATAGCACTAATAAAGCAGCTCAATCTTTTTCTAAAACATGCTTAAAATTCTCATTCCTGCATTTAAATAAAAACAATAGTGGGCCTGTGGGACAAAATCCAGTCATCTTTGACAAGATTTCTCATCACAGTCTTCATTTTTCAGCTGAGATTTTACATAAATGATACCAATAAAACTTTAAAGCAAAATCCTCTGTTGATAAAAGTGGTTTGATCCGATACCAAAGGGCTTAACTGGAATGTTTTCTTACATTCGTCTATGCATCAAGTTTTTGAGGAACAAAACTGAAAGTTGACTACGAAAAATAGTTTAAAACAAAGTCGGAGCTTAATCTGCTTGATGGTTTAATCCACTGAAATTCATCTATTTGAATTAAAATGCATAAAAATCAAAATAAACTTATGAGTTGACTCTCTTTGGCTTTAAATCAGCCAGGTTAGTAAGATCAGTGGGTCAGGCCTAACATCCAAGTTTAGTTTCAGGTCAGAAGCCTGTCGATACACTATCAGGTTTTTAAATCGGCATGCCTGCAATGGTGAAAACTTATGGGAAAAGAAAAGTGAAAACCCTCATTGCTAAATTTATTATAAACCTGCAGACCTGGCAGTAGTTTGGATGATTCACTGTATGTTTTTATTCAGTTTCCTACTCGATCTGGAAAACTAAAATAATGGTTATTTTATTTTTTTAAGGTTTAAATGATAAAAGTGCTTATTTCCAAATTTTATTCCCTGTCAACTAATTTGAAAATATAGTCTATATTCATCCATCTTGTATCTCAGATCATCTGTTATTCTTATTTAATTTTAGTTTTCCCCTGTTTTAGAGTTAAACCTTCCTCTCTGTGAAAACGTCTTAAATATTTGTATATATACTTTGAAATTAGGATAAAAGTACAAAGATTTAAAAATGTTAACCTGTATTTTCCAGGCATTGAAAATAAAAGGAGGGAAATTATATAATAATATAAATTATAATTTGGTTTTGCATAAATTCATAGATAACAATTGTGATTCTTTACAAATTCACTTCATTTGAATTTTATTTGTAAAAGCTTACTTGATATAGGTAAAAAAAAAAAAAAAGGAAAGCATTTGTAATTTAAGACTTTATCCACTTAAAAGTTGTATTTTTAGCTGTAATTTCCTTTTTATTTGCAGGTCCAGAATATATAGCCTGATGACTATAAATATTTCTAACTTTTGGTTTAAGGTGGCAAATAATTCTGAAGTCTGGAATAAAACAAGATCTCAACAGTAACAGTATTGCAATCCTGCTTACTGATAATTACTTTTAACTTATTCCAAATACCTTTATATTTTTGGGATTTTTTAAATATTTTTTTTAGCTACACTCTGATTTGAGTTGTTACCCATAATTCACCCATCATACCGAGTCATGTTTGGTCTAAGATCTATTTAAAATCTATGTTTTTGGTGAAAAATCTGTCTTAAAAGAAAAACAACCCCAGAACGCTGAAAGGAAAGAAGTGCTACTAGTAGATGTCCTTAATATATTCATAAAACTATATATTAAATATGATCAATATTGGCAGGAAAGATTAAATATCTAAGTTTGTTTCAAGATGCTCTTAAAAAAAAGTCCTGTAGTAACTTATTTAAAAACTTAAAACCCAGGATTTTCCATAACAGTTATATCAGCAGATAAAAGGAGAGTATTTACAGTGGCAACAAGGATTAAGATATAAGATAAGACTGTATGAAGGTGACTAAAGAAAAAAAAGGGCTGTTTTAAAAAAAAAAAAGGGTTCCTTTAACACTTAAAGAGGACTCTGTGGATAAAAGTGGTAAATTGGTCTCTGCACTGCAAAAATGATTTAGAAATAAGTCAACTTTTCTTAAATTAAGTTTAATTACCCTTAATTTGAGCTGGTAAATAAGATGATTTGCCAATTGAATGAGTATTTCCACTCTTAAAATTAGACTATTAGATAATATGCACTTGAAATAATGCAATTATTTTTTCTTATTTTAAATGTTAATTGTCTTTTTCCATTGGCTAAGTTTAAAACTTACCTCCTCAATTCAAGAAAAAACACACTTATTTTAAGAAAAAATAGCTTGTTGAGATTTCAAAATTTTTCCAGTGTGTAAATAATACAGGGAAACGTTCAAATAAACGGCCTTAACCTTGAGTCATGTTAAGTTTTCTGTGAAGTGATTCACTGCTGAACATAGATAAGTTTACACACTATATTAATTATTTGGAAGGGCTTTCAATGTATTAAGTGTATTTACCCTTAATTTGAGCAGGTAAATAAGATGATTTGCCAATAAAATGAGTACTTTTACTTTTAAAATAAGACAATATAATTGTTTTTTCATATATTAAATGTAAATTGTCCAGGTGTCTCACTTAC
Organism: Cyprinodon variegatus; assembly: GCF_000732505.1. Taxonomy (NCBI): domain Eukaryota; kingdom Metazoa; phylum Chordata; class Actinopteri; order Cyprinodontiformes; family Cyprinodontidae; genus Cyprinodon; species Cyprinodon variegatus. The sequence continues at coordinate 63,820 of NW_015150683.1, forward strand.
CTCAATTCAAGAAAAAATGCACTTATTTTAATAAAAATATCACTTGAGATTTAAATTTTTTGCAGTGCAGACTTCAAAATCAGTCTCTGGTCACTAGAGGGGCACGGTTTCAAACTTTTTGTACTTTTATTCAGAGCTCTGGTAAAGATGTAAGAGCTGGTCATAAAAGCCTGTCAATAAATTAGGGAACAAAGTCATAAAAATGCATTTAAAATAAAAAGCATTTCATAAAACGACATTTATATCCTAGTTTTCCTACATTTGGAGATAATTTCCCCAATAGCCTTATCCCACAAATTATCTCTAGAGAAGCTTTACATGATAAATAATATAATTAAAGTGTATTTACATTTCTGATACTTGCCTTTTCCTCTATTCCACAGACTCCTTTTAGTCGCCACAAACATTTAAATATTGAATGAAAGGTAAATATAATGCCACAGAAATGAGATACAGAGCCATACATTTTAGTCATGGAATACAATTATTGTTAAGGCAGTACTACTGAGTTTAAATCAGCCCTCAGATAAATCATGTATACACCTATCACGATACTTATCCTCATTAACATGGAATTCCAACATATGGTTATTTTAATAATTGAAAAAGTCTTGAAAGAAGCCCTTCTGGCTCGGCATCTGTTCAGAATGCCGTAAAGAAAACTCACAGTTCCCACCTTTGGGCCTGTTAAAAAATAGTTTTTCATGCTTGCCAAGAGAAATATATTTTTTTAACAGCGCTGAAAAAGGCTTTTTTTTTTAAGGGGATCACTGAAAAATGATCCGCAAGCTTTACTCCAGCAAACCGAACGTCCAGTTTGTTCATCTTTTACTCGCTGACAGTCCTTTTTCCAGAGAAACCGACTTCTTTAGCTTCTACTGAGAGACTGTTATTGCTGATTGAAGGAATCTCTCCTCAGACGTCCGTAGAGTCCAGCCCCATGTGTAGTTAATTAATTAGATGAATGAACTCCATAAGGAGGGGGGGGGGCTTCTGCTCCTCATGAGAACGATGTACAATCCATCACACCCAGAAAGAAAGACACCAGTAGGTAATAAAGGGCTCGTTCAGGGAGAGGAATGTTACGTTTCTGAAGTCTATAATAAAAAAAGATGAGGAGAATCACAGGCTAGTCCTAAACCAACTATGCTGTAAATATAAGTTAATGACTTCGAGTGATTTAGGTGACCGATCCCTCTAAAGCCGGCAGGCTGGACTGGAAATGGGTCTTTTTTTTTAAACCCAGGTTGAGTCTGGATTCCCTGAGGGGGGAAAACAAACGTACCGCAGCAAAGAGTCTCTGCATGTTGGTTTACTAAAAAAGCCCAAACTGATACCAAAACATCAAAAGTAGTAGTTAATCCCATGAAGGAAATAAGGGGTTAAAGAAGCTCATAGTACCACCCAGGAAAGTTAAATACTCATTTATCTGGTAATGGATCCTGGCTCTTTTTTGGATCAGCTTTGGTCCCTTGGGTTGGTTCTTCTGCAGGCTCCCCATAACCCTGACGATCAGGGGCCCATGTTCTATCAGCGAGCACAGACTCAGAGCTGAGCTCTTCCTGCAGTCTCTCTGCTCTCATAGAAAGCGAGGCTTAGCTCAGCCTCTTTCCTCCACCTCCTCTGGAGTCCCTGCAGCTTCACCTCCTCACCAGAAGCGGTGTTGAAGAAGAACAGAGTCCCTCGGTCCCAGCATCATTCTGACAACAGAAAGACTCAATAGGGGCTCGTTGTCTGCATGAAGTCTTTTGAGCAAAGAGAAGAGCTATTGGCAGTCACACCTCAATGATGTTAACAGATGGCAACCTGTTGTTGTTGTTGTTGTTTTTGGGGAACTGTGGGAGAAAAGAAGAAATGTGAAAACAGACAAGTAAACCACCACAAACTTTAATGAGCATGAGGATGCCTTTGAGAATTAGCTGTTTGCATCAGTTATTTTCTGCACAGATGGATATGATATGGAGCTCTGCATTGTTAAATGAACATACAAGTTTAATGCCACACCTAATATCAATATGCAGATCTGCTTAAAAAAAAAAAAAAACTGCCAATTTTTGTACACTGGAAAAAATCGAAATCTAGATAAATAATTTTTTCTTAAAGTTGTCATAGAATGATTCTATAGGGTATTTGGTGCTGGTCTTTAAGGTCGCTGAATAGGGTGTGTAACATTGGTTGGGCTGAAAATGGCATATTTGCTGTTTAATGAGCCCTAATGCAAGCCTGGTTAAAAGCCCTAGAATGAAATGACATTGTGCAGCTACAGTGCAGCATGTGAATCAGCTCAGGAGCTGGTCCGGGAACCCCGGCAAACTCTGACAGAGCAACTGAACCAGACCCAATGAGGGTAGCCTGGACACTGACAGCCCCATGCTTCTCCCCGCCTGCCGTACCAGCCCCCAGCCCCCCTTCTCTGGCTTAGGATGGGCAACTCATGGCTCTCTGCTGAGGCCCGGTTTGGTTGGGGGCCCTGCAGTCGGCACGTGATACCCCCCTCCCTATGGCCAGTGAACCAGTGGGCTGGTCTGTATGTCAATTTCGGGGTGTGACAAAAGTACAGACCAGAACTAAATAAGGCAACATCCCCAAGTTTACGTCAACTTGGTGCTTCGTTTGGATTCGTCTGTTTTATGGTGGAAGTTTAGAATTGTGAGATTTGCAGAGAAAGGAGGTGTCGATGGGGTTTCAACTTCTCTGTACGTTAATTTCACCCACTGAACTATCGTTATTTATCTATGACAATGGAAACTCTGTGTTGCATTCTATGACCGATTTAAAACAAGCGCGTTTGCTCTTGGATTAAGGAGGTAAAAGAGAATTTGTCAATTGAACAAGACAATTTACTCTTAAAATAAGAAAACACAATTATATTGTCTTATTTCAAGTGCATGTTATCTAATTATCCTAATTTAAGAGTAAAAGTACTTATTCCATTGGCAAACTATCTCATTTACCCACTCAAATTAAGGTTAAATACACTTAATTTAAGGAATTTTTACTTATTTCTAGATCGTTTTTCCAGTGTAGTAATAAGCAGGAGATCTGACCTTTTATGTAAATTTCCTGTCTTCTTCAAGTACCTTCCAAATATCCTTGACTGACCTGTTAGATTAGTCATAAAACCATCATATTGCACACCGTTTGTGTACTGAATCTTAAAGCATGTTCTGCCCCAGGGATCTCAATTGAAATTCTTGCAGTGTCTCAAAGTTGCTCTTGTATGAATTATCTTATTTGCCAATTTAGAAATAATGAACATCTAAAATGGAAATTGTTAACTTATGTTAACTCTCATGATAAAATTATCTTTCTTTGAAGAATATAATGAAAAAAACTAAACAGTTGAGTAAATTTTTCTTAGCTGTGTAGCACACAATGTCTGGCTTCTGATTGGTTGAGCAGCACCTCATGATGACTCCGTCAGCCCAGAGGAAGCTGAGGTCTTAGACTCCATCAGGAAACACAACATATTCTTATCTTCAGGTTACACAGAGTATATGTCAGAGTAAATAATACTACTTATACTTCAGCGATAGTATCTAGGTGTTACTTTATTGTATGTCTCGTACCATTTCTGTTGGTTGTGCTTTTCTTTTTACATCTCTTTGCAGGTGATGAAGCAGACTGAAAATGTTTTATCATTATCTCACTTTTATCTCCTCTTTCTTTCATCTTTTCTCCTTTTTTTCTGTTTTCATTTCCTGTTCTACTTACATTGCAGTGTCCATATAATCTATAAAACTCACTGCATAAATATAATAAAGCAATTTATATGCATAAAACAAGCGGAACAATATGGAGATAGCCGTACTGCTCCACTTGTGAAAGTAAAATCTGTTGGGCTCTTTTTGGCATCAAGACAATTATTCTTATTGCCACATTGCCAGACAGGACACTGTAAAAAAAAGAAAAAAAGGAAACACAACATGAACTAAACCCAGAAAAAACAGTCTTGTGTAGTTGAACCCAAAATAGTCACCCTGCTCTGATATGCTCTATATTTTTTTGTGCTGCAGACTTTGCTACATTCCTCTTATGGTGGTCCATATTTTCGTTTTTTCTAATCATCTAATTCTTAATCAATCAGTATAATTGGAATTGTAGATTTATTCATTTTTACCTGATAAATCCTTGTTCAACCTCAGTGTGATAAATAAGATTATTTCTTGATCTTATACTGTTTTTTTCTGGATTTATAGAGCACACTTCACTATACAGAAGCAGCCATTCCAAATGGTCCTTCCCAGTCAAACATGAGCCGAATCGCAGCCGACTCCCCTGCAACTACCAGAAAAAACCCTCCATGAAGCCGACATATTTTTTTACTCCAACTCCACCCTTTCACTGAATTACAACGTCTGACCAGAAGATGATGCTTCTCTTTAGATCTTAATGTCTACAAATCATGACAGAAAGAATATTTTAGTACAAAGATTGATGTTTAAAAAAGGAATTGTAGGGGACCAACCAGGGCTTGTAAGGGGCACCCAAAAATAAAAATAAATAAATCTAATACTGAACTAAATTGTCTCCAACAAAACCTGCAGGGAGTGCTCTATGTCACCCCCTAGAGGAGGGACAAAGAAGAATGCTAGCTCCCGTTACCTTGTTGGCCCACATCAGTTGGAACTAATGTCTCTTCATTGGTTCAACAGTTTTTATGCAGCAAATAAATAACAAAATGTGTTAAAATCGGGACGTTTGTTCTCCATCGTGCCTGCTGCTAGCATGTGCAAAATGAAAGTTCCCCCCTTCTTATTTGATTTCCAACTTAGACTTCTATCTGTGGTGCTAAATCCACAGAAAAGCTGCATCTTTGTATAAGCTGCATGTTTGAAAGCGTGGGGACAAAAGTTGCTTTTTAGTCCGGAATATACGGTACTTTTTAAAAAATGGGTTTTCCTTTAATCCTTAAATAATAAATGAGTTTTATTTATATTTAAAGGGGTCATAGAATGATTCTATAGGCTATTTGGTGCTGGTCCTGAAGGTCTCTGAATAGGGTGTGCAACATTGGCTGGGCTGAAAATGACATATTTGCTGTTCTATGAGCCTTAATTCAAGCCTGGTAATAGCCCTAGAATGAAACGACAGGTTTTCTTCCTTTTAGGGGATGCTCATGAATATTTAGATGAGCTGTGCGCTGGTTGGTGCTGCTGAGCGCAGACAGATCATAGCAACAAGCACTCACTCACTGAAACATCAAATTGTTGATATGGTAGGGTGACCAGACGTCCTCTTTTTCCCGGACATGTCCTACTTTTCATCCCTAAAAATATCGGCCGGGATTTCGGTCGACCACAGTGCAGTAGTTGAAACACAACGGCCATTTGAACCGAGCCGTTAGCTCCGGGGCTGGTCCGGGAACCCCGGCAGAGCGGGGCTGGGAGCCAGCGGGGAATGGAGCATCCGAACCCGACCCGGTGACGGTAGCCTGGACACCGGCGGCCCCGTGCTTCTCCCCGCCTGCCCAGTTGTGTTCGGTTGCTCCGTCTCCTGCTGCCTCCCTGCTCCCATCCGCCGTTCGAATGCCCGGTTAAATCAGCAGAAGTTTAGAATTGTGAGATTTGCAGAGAAAGGAGGTGTCGATGGGGTTTAAACTTCTCTATACGTCAATTTCACCCACTGAACTATCGTTATTCATCTATGAAAATGGAAACTCGGTTTTTGCATTCTATGACCCCGATTTATATATATAAAATTATTCCCCAAAAAGATTTTGTAAATCATGAAAAGTATTTACATTCATGATTACATTGAATGTTAATGACTAACAGTTCCCGATCCATCTTTAAAGATTTTAGTTTCCCTTTGGTGTGTTCAACGCTAAATAAAGTTAAGAAAAAAATCTGACTTTGGAGAAAATGTTAAAGTATGAGAGACCATGACTTGATTCGTGTCGATGCAGAATGCTCCAGTCATGCACATAATATCACCATGTTGATGGACAATGGTGAAGATAGTCTAGAAGTGGCCGGGACCATTCACCTGGCCAGCGTCGCTGAGAAGGGAGGCACCCGGGGAGAGGAGGAGGAGGACAAGGAGCAGAGGGGTGGGTTATACCTTACTGCGCAGCAGCCCCCCCGTCGGGTGTTCAGGAGTGCTGCACTCCGAGGAGTTTTTGGCTTTGTCCTTGTTGTTGTTGGGCTCGTTGTCTTTGATTATGTCATACTGGCGACAGAAAAGGGCAATCACACCTAGAGGGAGGAATCGGCAGAGCTTTTAATATGTGTCCAAAATTAATTGTGGGGATAATAAGAAGGCTGTTCTCACCTGCCCACATGATGAGTACTACCACAATGATAATGAGCTCTCCAGCCCTCAGCTGGGTCGCCTGACCCACCTCCTCCATGGTCACTTCGTCTGAAAAAGTCAAGAGGGAAAAGCTGATCTGCTATATATATATACATATATATGTACACACAGTGATTTCTAATGAATAATTTTAATAACACAAAACATCTTTGATGAAACAGCTAATTTGACCCTGGAACTAAGAAGTCTAAACAGTTCTTTTATTATTTACATATAAATTAATATTTTTCCATATCTCCTTGATGTAAAGTTTGATCAAGCATACACACCATGGCCTGCCTTCATTGCTTTCTCTACACATCTGGCTCCATCATAAAAAAGTCGAAACAAAAGTGATGCTGATAAAAAAAATGGTTATTTATTTACTGATCATCTGCATATGCTATGACCTCTGCTGGTCAGGTGTGTGTTAATGAAATACCAGGGACAAAAGACTTGTGTAATGATATTAGTAAAGCAACCACTGTGTTTTGATGCTGTTTAAAAAAAGGACCATTACGGAACCCCAGAACTGACATGGGAAAAATACACAGTTACAGCGTGCGCACGAAATACTAATTTGCTACCTAGAAATCTTAATATGTTCCCCCAAAATGCTAATTTGTTCCCAAAAAATATTAATTTTCCCACAAAATCCAAATTTATTCCCACAATATAATAATTTGTTCTCTCAAAATACTAGTTTGTTACCACAAAATGATAATTTGTTCCCACAAAACATTAATTTATTCCCAAAAAATAATTTTCTGTTTAGCTTCTTTATTTATTTATCTTTTTAATAATTACTTTATGTATATATAAAAACTTAAATAAGTGATTAATATATGAAGTTGAGGATTATAACGGACAATAAATAACAAAGGTGAATAAATAAAGCTAATTAAAAGACATATATACATTTATGTCTCACTGTATAATTTAATTTCTACCTACATTTATTTGTTTATTGTATTTTTGGGGACAATTAATTGTATGCTTATTTATTTATTGAGCATTCATTTATTTCTGTATTTATTTTTAATTATGGTAGAGCTGGTCCTCCATATTCTCCAGGGTACCTGAATGAAATGACTGCATGACTGCCTCAGCCGCCACCAAGGACTGCAGAGGGCTGTTTATCACCCTTTTATATATGGCTGGTGTTTGTGGCGGCAAGGAAACACCTAAATATGCAGAAAAGTGGATCCGTCGTCAGAGGTGAAGATAACTTCTATGAAAAAGATGTTTTTGTTCACATTATTTCAACTTTATAGAGGAGGGATTTGATATAAATAAACTAAAACACAAAAGTTAGGTTTAGATTATTAGTGTAGAAAAGTTACAGCCACTTTCATTGAGCCTGCAGCTCCTCATAAACTATTCAAAGAGGTTATTTCTTGTCTGCAATCTCATGTTCTCTGCAGGAGAGTTTTCTTTCCACAGCTTCAGAAACTGCCAGCTGGGGTTTCAATTGCATGCTTTTTTCAGTTAGTATTCTTACTAAAGAGCAGTTTTGAAAATCTTTGCATAATATGTTATCTTAATTTCTGAGATGTGCATATCTTATTGCATAGGCATTTTTTTTAATAAGGGATCCTTTGCTACATCTCCTAGTTTTTGCATTCAGATATTTATCTCTATAGAGATAGACGGTTGAAAGAGGCAGGTTTGAAACAAACAGGATTTTTTTACTAATATGCCACTCCCACATGAATGCATAGGGGAAAAAAAGACTGTTGCGATCAATTGTCTGCAGATATGAGTTAAAGTGTTGCTGTGTGACCTGATGTTTAGAGCAACAGAGAGAGCTTTCCATCCCTTTAAGCGACAGCAGTGGGTGACATTTGGAAAGCCCAGTGAGCAGGATCCCCACGCTCCACTGGCTTTTAGCAACAAGCAATTCTGCCAATCGATTGGACTCTGCTGCGTTCTATTAAAAAAAAAATCAAAGCATACCAGCCCAGGGCGCATGATGTTTTCTGCTCGCCTGCCATACTGGGCTGACCCGTCACCTGGAACGCTTGACTGGTCTTTTTATTAAATCCTGAATGACAATAAACGTGTTTTTCAAAAAAAAAAGATAGCTTTGCAGTTGTAGAGACAAGTATTAGTTTTAAGGTCACATTATGCTTAAATTGTAACCAGTTAAAGGTTCTTTATCGTGCTTTTTTAATGCTTCCAAAGCCCACTATAGGTATACATACGATGAAATATTGTTTCAGGCATTACAGTGTCAAAATTTTTATATTAATTATTAGTTATTTTCTGGTGGTATTTTACGTTGCTGTATCATCCAGCTTCTGGTGATTAGGGTCCTTATTTTGGCCATTCATCTTCACTCTGAGCAGAAGTTATCTGCTTCATATCCCAACTTGTGATTGGACAAAGAAAGTGGACATGCAGTCTAATGGACATACATGACAGGATTGAGGTGGGGCATTTAGAAGACAGTGGTTGATCTGTTTTAACTGGATGCGCATCAATTAAAAAACGCCACCATGGGCATGACTTTGATGAACAGTAAAAGCCTTTCAAAATGTCCCCACTTTCCTTGATGGCCCTTGGTTGGTCCCCTACAATTCCTTTTTAAACATCATTCTTTGTACTAAAATATTCTTTCTGTCATGATTTCTGGACATTAATATCAAAAGTGAAGCATCATCTCCTGATCAGACCCTGTAATTGAGTGAAAGGGTGGAAACAATGAGGGGATTTTTGCTGGGAGCTACAGGGAAGTTGGCTGCTATTCGGCTGGCGTTTGACTGGGGAGGGCCATTTTGAATGGCTGCCACTGTAGTTAGAAGCTTATAATAAAGGTTGATTTTGGATGATGTAGGCTCTTTTTTTGTGATAGTGAAACAAAGTAGTTTAATTTGCAGTGAATCTTCTCTGCCCTAAATATCAGTGTCTGTACCTGAACTTGGATAGATGTGAAATCTTAGTTTCATACTTGGCCATTAAATGAATGTGATGCCTGGATTTACAGAGTGAAGTTGAGGAGCAACTGAGACTCTTGCAAGAGAATATTCAGATTTATTTAACGTTCTCAGACGGAAAGATAGAGCTCTGACTGGGGCAAGCTCAGTACATACATTTATACAACAACTCAACGATACACACACTTTTGGAACTATCCCACCCCTACATAAAGAACTTTCTCACACATGAACATTTGGAGGAAAAACAACTTGAGTTCATCAAGGCCATTCCCTGTGAGGTTAATATATCTTTCACTGGCCAGATGGATCTCCTCAAAACAAGTCCCCCCATTCATGCCATGAAGGAGGCTGTTTAACTCATTATTATCTCTCACGACCTTCGTCTGGAGCCTGTGAGGCTAAGAACAGACATATCTTAACATTTTTTACTCCACCTACAGCCACACAGATGATGTAACAAACACAATTTATGTCATTTAGTTTTTGTCAGTAACAGAGCAATCTCATTATTTAGAATTTATTCATCACTACTGATGTTATGAGGCTTTGAGGCGTATGTCGAGTAATGGAGGGGGCGTTTCCTCAAAGCGTGTGTCGAGGCGTAATTCATTTAGGGGAGGGGCCAAAACGGATGACATACGAAGCCATCGCTACATTTGATACCACGTGACCGCTTCGGGAAATGGTTCAGAAAGCAGAAGAACTTCGACAGGCATTTAAACAGCCTCACTGCACAGTCAAGATGTGGGAGTTTGTAGGAGAGTTGCTGTCAGTTGGATAGAGTTTGGATAAATTCTAAGAATAGATTGGTTGGAAAAACAACCAATCTAGCTGGTTAAACCATTTTGGTTAGATTAAATAATGTAATGATTAAAATCTGAGCAGGCTGCTGAGCACAGCTGATACTTTAGTATTAAGTACTATTGATTTCTATTGATAAATTTTCAATGTTGGTGGCATCAGCTGTAAGATGTTGACTTTTACTCCTGAGGTTGATGGTTCAAGACTCACTTTAAACTTTTGAAAGTTGCATATATATTTAATATTTTAAGAATTTTGGCTAATGTGACTAATTTGTATTGGTTTGCCCTATAAAAAATATAGATTCAGTAAAAACTTAGCCAAAAGATTGCTTGAACAAATAACTTCCAACCCAATTAAACCCAAAAACCGTGGAAAAACTATAATGTTTCAATAGAAATGATTAACACCATCCATTTTACTCCTCATTGCCCAATTTGCACAAACACTTTCACTGTCTGCTTGAGCTTATTTCACTAAAATGGCAGAAAAACTGTGAACCTTAAATGATTGTTCTCTCCTAAGATATTTTACACAAAAAAACGTACAAAATATTTTATTATACACACCAACCATTAACAATCTCAAAGGAACTTAAATGGGGAAAAAAAGAAAAACAATTACAAAAAAAAAACACATATTTTATTACAAACTGTAGTTCTGCACTTCACCAGTAGGTGGTGACATGTTCACATGAAGCTTCATGAACTGTTGGGATTGTTGAAGCAATTTGGCCAAACGGTCCAATGCCTCATGAAGCTTCATCTCACCATCACTATTTATCACCATTACACTGTATTTGAAAAAATGAGTGCAAACTCTTTAGTTTACCCTGTTTTTTTTTTTTTTTATGATTGTGTTTGGTGTTTTGTATGATTGTGGTGGTCACAGTGCTGAGTTGATTTGGACCGTACTATATCAATGCAATGGGGGGGAAAAAGGGTGTTACACAGAGTAGAGAAAAGTATGTATATTTTGCCCCCTATGTGTTTCTTTTGTGGACTGATCAGCCACTATTTAAGTTTCCCTGTGTCTCATTAGTGGAGGTCAGTTTGTTTGAGTTCATCTTGTTCTGTTACAGATATTTTGAGTAGTTTGGCTTCCTTTAAACTCTTTTCTGGATCAATTTTTGTAATTTTTATATTTTATGTTGTTTTAATAATAATAATAATAATAATAAATTATTTTATTATTATTCTAAATTAGTTCTCGTTATTTTAGATGAGAACTAATTTAGCATGAACATGTATAATACATTTTTATTATTCATAGAGCTGTGATGTGAAAGTTTGTTAAAGTAGGTGATTTATAAAATGAAAAAGACAAATGGTAACTCTGGCGGAGCTACAGAGATCCACAGTGGAAATTAACTGAAAGCACAATTAAGTTTGTATTTCACTAACATGGCCTTTGAATAACTGTGCCAAGATAAAAAAAAAACAAAAAACTTTTTATGTTTGCATTTTGTAGAACAGACAACAGTAAAGAAAGCCCAATTAAACCGAGACAGACTTCAGGCTTAAAGATTGACAACAGGTGTAATCATGCAGCCAGACCTACAGTGGAAAGACTAAGACCAAAACATATCTATGTAAGTTACTTCTGTTTTTGTTTAGACCTCTCATAGTTTTGCTAATCTTTCTCAACAGCTGATGAATAATAATAATACATTAAATTTGTAATGCACTTTACATTTAAGAAAAATCTCAACGCGCCACAGGTAAAATTATTATAGAAAGGTAAAAGCAAAAAATTAAAAACAAAATCATCATAAAGTACATATGAATAAATAAGTTGGTGATATAATTATAAAAGGTTAAGAGTTGTAAATTGTGCTAAAAGAATATTTTTTAAATCCTTTTTTAAAAGTCTGGATAGTCTGTGCCATCATGGCTTTGTCAAGCTGCTGCCTACCTTTGTGAAGCAGGAAAAAGACTAATACAAAATGAATCCAGTAGAACTTTTTATTGCCTACCTGGAATGGGTGACAATAGTTGATTAAACTTTTGGCGCTCAAAATGGTATCAGTGCTCTATTTGTTGGTACTCGCCGATACTGATACCACAATTTTAGTAATGGATCGGGGCCCCGCCCGATACTCGTATCGGGGCAACACTAGCCTTCACGCCTCAACATAATGAGAGAAGTCGTTTATGACAGAGGAAATATTCTGCTCTATCATGCCTTTTTTTTTTTTTACAGCGGGTCCACAGAGGATGTTTCACTTTTATTAGATCCAAGGAGACCAATCAGCCTTGTTTACAGTCTGTATGTTTGCCACATTTACGCATCTGGTTCAAGTAATATGCCCACAGAGAGGCCAGATGTGTAAAAAAAAAGCTACTTTGTGTGTTTCTGGTGGCAGAATTGATTGTCAGGTTTTGTTTTCCCCCTTTTATTTACACCTTATCCCCTGTTCCCATTTCCGTCAGTCACATCCAATTCCCTGGTCTGCCTTTCTCTTAACTCAGTGTCACGTCTGTCTGCTTTGAGTACACTTTCTGTGGAGCTCTTTTCATCTCAGGTAGTTTTCCTTTGATCTGCTGTATCTGAACCCCATAATGAAAGATCGAATGAGAAAAAAATGGGGAGTAATGTTGAATTTCAGGCTCATCCTTTGCTCCTTATTCTCAGATCATTATGTGATATGGGAGAACAGAAAAGCTGAGCAGCTAAAAGAGGAGCATGAAAACCTCTTTTATTCTCAGGACATTTGCTCAGCACTTCTAGACAACAGCTGCACCGAGGTCTGCTCCCATTCTCTAGACTTTTCTCCACTTCTCACATTTTGCTGCAGCTTTTAACTTTACCTTACTTTTAAACATTAGGAACTTTGATTGATCTGTAACAATGAATAATGCAGATTGACATTTTGGACATTAAGCAAGAAAATAAAGTTATTCTGAGATAATATTAGCCTCACATCTTTTATTAGAGTGACTATACAACCAACCTTCCCCTTCTTTAAAATGTCAGCTTTTTGCAGCTCAAACGAATGAGATAATGTATTTAAGAAGCTTTAAATAAAATAAAACATATATAGCTAAAATTAAATGTAGAAACAAATGTAAAATGATAAAAAAATGTCACAATAGCCTTATTGCAAATGTGTTGATAAACTGAGTTATTAGAGGATTTTTTTTTTTATGCACTCAGAGCTGATATTCAGATTATATAGTGAGGGATTGCGATTCGGTGAGTTGATGCAATCAACTGGTTGTCCTTAGTAAACTTATAATCAATCTGGCTGTATGATCTGGTTGAACTGTAAAGTGCCTTGAGATAACATGTGTTGTAAATTGGTCCTTGACTAGATTTGTTCATTTTTTTTACTGGTATGCAGAAAGGTATTAAAATTCACAGCATTCTTTATGCATTACACAAAAACTATTTAGAAAAGATATTAGGATCAGCCATTTCAGTAAACCTGGAAATCTCTTTGCAATTGGATAAAAACTGATGCGGTTGTCATGATCCTGGCGCTTGTGGCTGGCTTGATTGCTCATTCCATTCACCTGTTTAACTCTGCCCGGTTTCTCATTACGACTGCAAGCGGTGGACAATCTCCCTTTCTTCTGGGATCGGACTGGACTTTGAACCTAGACGAGGCCGTCTTTTACAGTTGCTTTTTCTATCTCTGCTTCTGTCTCCCTGAACCCCAGTCGACCTCAGCAGATGGCCGCTCACACTGAGCCTGGTTCTGCTGGAGGTTTCTTCCTGTTAAAAGGGAGTTTTTCCTCTCCACTGTCGCCACAAGCATGCTTAGTGTGCTATGTGCATGTTTTCATAGCCACCTTTTCTGAACTATACTGTGATTTGTAGATTTGCTTTTGGGGAGGTTGTGGTTGATCTACGAGCAGCACTCGACCTGCTGAACTTTGGTGAACAGCGTCAACAGCTTAAAACTTTGACTGAACCCTGAGTTTTAGAGGACATGTTTACTGAGTACCTTGTCTTGTTTTCCCCCCTGTGTAGTCTCAGCTGGGACCACTGATTCCAATAAATAGCGATGGAGAACGCTGAGACTGCAGAGTGGGTTGAGATTTGTAAACTCCGCAGTCTCTTCCAACTCTCCTCGCGAGTAAACTAAATTAATTGTCTCTGTGCCTTCTTTCTTTTCCTGCATGCATGTATGATGTTTTAGGTGCTTAGACCTGACACTTTGTGTGAGGGATTGCATTCGAGTCAATGAGTCGATGTAATCAACTGGTTTTCCTTTGATAGAAAACTTTGAATCAATTTGACTGTATGATCTGATGAACTGTAAAGCCCCTTGAGATGACATGTGTTGGGAATTGGCGCTATAGAAATAAACTGAATTGAATTGAACCTGGTCAGTGCCTTTTTGCTCCTTGTCATGATTAGCCCAACATTCCAGTCACTGGCCTGTGTTTTCTACCTCTGCAGTGAATTCAGTTATCTGCCCCGCCGACGATCAGCTGCTCGCTGAGTTATTTGTTCAAAATAAAGCTTGTTGAAAACTGTCCTGAACTGTCTATCTGAATATTGGGTCCAAGTTTCTGAGGTCGTTACAACAGGAACTATCTGCAGAAGATGCCACAAGAGTGAAAGCAACACTGAAGGATCTGCAGAAATTTCTAGTTGGTACTTTTCAAATCCGGTCCAATGTTTGATGTCTATTCTAAGGAGAATAACTGAATGAAGAGCCTGTTCCTCCAATAAACATCTCCAAACTTATGTAAATTCTCCTAAGGTATGTTGAAAAACGTGTTTTACAATAATAAACCCCCTGAGAACAATATGCCAACAGGGAAATCATGTCATGGTTACTTCCCTGATCAAACTTGACTTTCTGCACTTTTTTTCACCACAAACCTTTAGGATTCCACTACAAAGCTCAGGAAGTCTGATTTTATCTGTAAGCATTGCAGTCAGAGCAAAGGTGGAAATCAACAGAAGAATGGAATTTGCAAATGTTGGGAAAGGACTAATCCAATGTCGGGGTTACATTTTGGGGGGTTGGGGCGACAGTGGCGTTGGATGTAGGAGTTTGCCCTGAAATCGAAGGGTTGACAGTTCAAGCCCCGACTCCAACTTTCGGTGTCGTTGTGTCCTTGGGCAAGACACTTCACCTGCATTGTCTACTGATGGTGGTCAGAGGGCCCGGTGGCGCCAGTGTACGGCAGCCCCGCTTCTGTCAGTGAGCCCCAGGGCAGCTGTGGCTACAATGTAGCTTGCCACCATCAGTGTGTGTGTGTGAATGGGTGAATGAATGTAGTGTAAAGCGCTTTGGTCAAGTCTCCTAACTTGAATAAAGCTGCTATATAAGTACATGCCATTTACCATTTTACAGAAATCACAAATTTGCAAAATAGAGTTTGGCATATATTGCCAAGTCAGTGTAGGATTTTGATGTGCTCCCACATAACAAAACTAAATTAGCAGCTGTGATAAAATGTGTTTTTGCATCTTTATGTCAATTACAAAATCTATATCAATAGATTTCCTAGTTTTATTTGAACTGTGAAGAAAAAAATGTGACATTAAAAGTGTAAAGAGTTTTCAAGTCTTTATGGTCTCCTTTTTATATAAATAGAACTGGATCTGTCATATCAACTGCAAATGAGCAATGATTTAACCATCTTTAATTTAGAATTTTAGCTTTCTATATACATGCCTCTTTTTCTTCCATTCACATTAGTTTTCATAAAGGAGTTCAGTTGGTGTGTCAGTCGTTTGTGAAATCAGCCTCGCTTTGAATGCTACTGTAACAAGGATTTTCTGTAGATTAAATTAGATGATGTTTACTCAGAGTAAACCTGCTCATCTGCAACAGCAAAACATCCCTGCTTTCCAACCCAGTTAAGTTAATTCAACAGACGAGAGGAAGGATGACTGGTGCTGTGCCAAACCGTGAAGAGGAGGCCCTCTGTGGATGTTGAATCTTTGATGGTGGGAAGAAAGTGTGTGGAGGTTGGAAATCTCTTTAACATCCCAGTGAAGAGGGGCTGTCCGAGTGACTGTACTACTTCTTTTTTATTATTTATTTTCCTTTTTGGCCACAAATATCACTGTTACTTTACTTAAAAAGGATTACCTTGGAGAAAGGCAGCTCTGTGGATGTTCACCTTAACAAACATATTCTGGGATCCCATCTTTCATTTGGTGAAAGTGTATAACTCTTTTATTATACTAGAAAAACTTTAAACTTTATTGGATGGATAAGTTTGCATAAAAAACATTTTCACTTTGTTTATAATGTTTTTAAGTACAGTAACTATTTTCCAATCCTAAATGTTTTTGTTTGTGTGTTTAATGAGATTTATGTGCATTCTGAAATTTTTAGGCTGTAAAAATGCTAATGTGATTAAACCAGGACAAACTGAAAGGTTTTTACGTTCCTTTGCAGGACCTGATCTTTCTTCCCTTCTTCATATTCTGTTAGTTAGGTCTCAGTGGCCGTTGGCGCGTCTCTTCAGGGTTTAGCACTAATTATTTAAATGTTCTACATGATTTCTGGCAGCCAACCTACAACCACAGCAGAAGTTCAGACTTCCTCTGGCTCGGAATGCCGTGGAGCATCGCAGCAGCTCATATGAGAGATGAGTGTAAATGAGAGGGGGGATAGATGGAGTAGTGCCTCAGCCAAAAGCACATCGATTCTCCACCCCTTACAGCTTCCTTACTACCTCCTCCTCCTCCTCCTTCTGTCTGATAAATGCCTTTCCTCATTTTGGTTTACAGTGGCGCTGTGCAGGGTGCATACAGAGTGGCGCTTGCAGAAAAACATCAATAAATAGTGAAGTATTCTTCCCCTGTTGGGCGTTTTGCTCCTTAGCTGTAGTCAGTAGGGGAGAGATGCAGGAGGTAGTTTAAAATTTCATTTCATGCCTTGTGTGACTATTGATTTCTTGTAGATTTTAGCCCAAACCTGTCATTATATTGTCAAATGGATAAGTGCTCTTTGTACTTATCTCGTAAAAAAAGGAGCACAGGAGATTTCCCCGATTCTTCTATGTGTAAATGAACAAAAAGGTAAGTGTAGTTGCGTGTGGCTATTTACTCTTAGTGCCCTGGGTCTCGGCCTCCTTTGGGGTTCGGAAGCGCAGTGGTTCGCTCAGCGGGCTCGTCCCGAACATGCTGATGGACTGGACATGCACAATGTAATCTGTCTCCTCTTCCAAGTCCCATAATGCACAGGAGCGTGTGGTGGTGTTGACTTCCTGGATTAACCGCAGCATGCGCACGTCTTTCTTCTGTCGGCGTAGCAAAAACAAGGGGATGTTGATTAGACATGAAAACATAAAAGCAAAAAGACAGAAACCTTAGAAACATGGAGAGACAGCAAGGACATGCCGCTAACACCTGCTGAGTGCCAGGTGGGCTTTTGTATATTGATTTTT
Organism: Cyprinodon variegatus; assembly: GCF_000732505.1. NCBI lineage: Eukaryota > Metazoa > Chordata > Actinopteri > Cyprinodontiformes > Cyprinodontidae > Cyprinodon > Cyprinodon variegatus. The sequence goes on from NW_015150683.1 coordinate 81,218, forward strand.
CATGTCATCTTTTTATTGTGGAAAAAGCAGAGTTGTCTCATTTGCTAAAACATCTCTTCAGATAATTAAAGTAGCACATCTGAGAATTCCAGAAAGCATGAATAAAAGTTATGCAGACATGAACAAAATATATACATATTTATGCTGTATAAATCAAAATATATTCAGATTTTAATGCATTGGCATAATCATACTTTCAATTTAAAAATATCTATTCAGTGATGCAAAAAAAATCTTTTATAAGAAGACTAAATTTTTTTAATATAATGTCTCAGGTTGGTTTGAATTAAAACTGAGGATAAATACTTTGCAAAACAGCTCATTTGGAGGACTATGCTGGACCATCGGTGATGCTGTGTTGGCTGCATATAGAGCAACAAAAATCTGATGGTCTAACAAATCAATGTTTTTTCATTCACAGCCTTGAATCCTACAGAAAGATAGGGGTGTTGTTAATACTACTGAAAGAATGATCTATTTAAAGGCTTTTTACTCTCACTACAAGTGTAACAGGAGGACAGATAAAATATATATGGGTTTTCAAGATTAACCAAACTACCTATGATACATAGGCAAATCCCTTCACCGATGCATCACATTTAAACCCCAAGCTAAGTATGAGTTAAACCTCAGTCTAACTGAGTTAAACTGGTCAGGATACAGTTTAAAGAAAAGCTAGGATAAGAAAAAAATATCCAAAGCTAAAAAGAAAAGCATAAGACATCAGGCCAACACTTTGCAACCTCTCTGATCTGATGGGACTAATATATATATATATATATATATATATATATATATATATATATATATATATATATATATATATATATATATTGTTTTTTTGGGGGCCAAAATCTGAAAAAAACTATTTACTTCATATTTAACACACCAACAGCATGGTCAAACACGGTGGTGGCAGCATAATGCTGAAAAATGTTTTAAGAGATGTTATCCATTTGGTCTGGTTGAGTTTGAGTTGTTTCGCAAAAATAAACTTTTAAATAGCCGGAGTGCAGGGGGCGCTCCTTAAAGACCTTCTATAACTGTTGTGGCCTCAGCATCTTCTATGGAGCTGTCTGTTGGAGCAATAGCTTATCTGTAGCTGAGAGAAAGCGTCTGGATAAGCTGATCAGGAAGGCCAGCTCTGTGATTGGATGCCCTCTGGAATCAGTGCAGGAGGTTGGAAACAAAAGGATCCTAACTAAATGAACCTCTCTGTTGGATAATGTTTCCCACGCCATGCATGAAGCTGTTGCAGAACTGGAGAGCTGCTTCAGTATCAGACTGCTGCACCCTAAATGCACCAGGGAGCGTTATCACAGATCCTTCCTCCCAGCCTTAAGACTCAATAACCACCACTGTTCCCAACAACCTCAATAAGTTGTTACATTTATGCTGATTTTGTACAGTTTCTATCTTAGACAGTTAAATAACATGCTACTCTCATTTTGCACATCTCTGATGTTGCTGCTATATATCATTACTGTAAAAATATCCAAAGCTGTATAATGGTTATTTATTCTCCAGGTGCACAGTTTTTATATTGTTAAAACACTAGGCAGTATTTTATTGTTTATTTTTAACTATTCATTTTTGTTTTATTCTTATACATTTTTCTAAGGTCAATATTTTTCTGACCATTTTTCTATACTTTTGCTGCTGTAAACACCAGAAGATTTTCTATTCTATTCTATTCTATTCTATTCTATTCTATTCTATTCTATTCTATTCTATTCCATTCCATTCCAGAAATACATAGGTATAATCACAACTGAAAGGGGAATTATAAATGACTCTCTCACAAATGCTCACCTCACTGCTGAAAAAAAGAGTTGTGTTCACCCACTTCACAATATGTGCCAGAGAGGCACATATTGCACCATAAGTTTCCAGTAAGATATGAAAATGTGTGTTTGTGCTGCAGTAAAATGTGCAAAGGCTTTTGGGGAGCACTGTAGCTCCGAGTCGACAATCATGCGAACATTTGCTCCAATAACCATCAGGCTGCAGCTTCATATTTAATAGAGCAAGTGAACAATGCAGCAGAACCTTTTCATTTCTAATCCTTTCAATAATTTATAGCACTTAGGCTTCCTCAAAGTCCCAAACTGTTCTTTGCAAAAATGCCCAAGCTTGTTAGTGAAAACAGTGTTATTCTGACTGATGGTGTCCTGACAGTTGGTGTTAAATTGTATGCTGGTTAGACTATCGATACACCTCGGCCTCTTTTTGAAAACCTCATCTTCTTATCTTTGTTGTGCTTTTTTCCAGTGTTGTTGTGTCGTACACATTCTGTTGCTCACCTGCTGTGTGATGGCAAAGCCAATGACGGGGTCTCCCTCGGGGATGTCCCATGACACCACAGCAGAGTTTGCTTTCACTTCCCTGATGGTCACATTGATGGGAGGCGACAGGCTATCTGCAAACAGTGACATGGAAAGAAAAGCCTTTCATTTACTCCGTAATATAAAGTAATTTTGTGTTTCTATGGTCTGCTGTAAAAACATATATGGGAGATTGACAGGTTATAATCTATCATGTAAAAAAACCCACCAAACTTAGATTTGAACAGTTAAAGCAGGGGGGTTAAATTATCTGTATTAAGTGGATAGGTTATGCAAAGATTTTAATATTAAAATTTTTCGTTTATGGTGGATTAAAAATGACCTTTGGCACATACTTTTATCTATTTTATTTTCTGTTCTCCTTCTGTTTTTACCAGCTTTATAAATGTAAGTAAAATACTTTTTTATTGAACTCAAACCTCAGTAAAATCGTCCCGTGGTGAGGATGGAGGTTTTGGACTGGGCAGGTCTGAAACAGGGCTGCTTACACAAGCAGAAGTTGGTTCAGAATATTTTTGAAAAGCTAAAGAGAAACACATCTAAAATCCTTCAACAGATTCACTGCGGCAAACAGAAGACTTGGGAAAAAAACAAGAAGACCAATTCCTTACCAATAAAATGCAATAAAATAACACAGAAAGAGGGGATAGTGCTGAGATTAAGACATCTATCAACATTTTCTGGGATTTGTAGAAAAGAATCAGTCACTGTAAACTTGAACGATCACTAAAACTTTAATCTAGTGGCTATGTGTAGGAAACGTATCATTTCTAGCCTTAAACTGTTGCTGCCGAGGCCAAAGTGTCAGGGTTCTGCCCTCTGCTTAGGTTTAGTTTTAGTTTGTGTTCTGTGTCTTTGTAGTTGATTTCTACCAGTGCTGAGTTATTTAATCACTCTCTGTAGCCACATTGTGCTTGTTTCCTTTCCCCTTGGCTTCCTCCTAGTTGCCTACAACTGCACCCAATCTGCTGATTAGCCTGTCTTGGTTTAGTCTCCCAATATATAAACCACCTCTGCAGTCACTCAGTGCTGGTTTGTTGTGTTGTCTTCCCTCGTCTCTGGCTTCCCATGTGAGTTTTTCCCTGATGTAATCTCATTTTTGGTTCTCAATTTTGGTATTTCTGCCTCAGTTGCCAATTAAATCTGCAAGACTCACCTCTACCTCCCAATCTTTGCAATTGGGTCCTTAAAAACCTCCAGCCAACCTTGAAACAAAGTGCTGTCAATGTACGAGGGCCATAAACCAAGAGAACAAATTATCCTATTGACTGTCGCGATCAGTCCATGCGACATAATTCAATTCAGTTTATTTATATAGTGACTATTCACAACGCATGTAATCTCAAGGCACTTTACAGAGATAATTCAACCAGATCATACAGTCAAAGGAAAACCAGCTGATTGCAAGATAAGGCAAATTTATTTGTATAGCACAATTCAGTACAAAGACAATGCAAAGTGCTTTACGTGATTAAAATATAAGAAAATAAAACAGAATCAGAGCAAGTAGAAGAAAAATAAAAAATAAATAATAAAAAATGCAGAAATAAGAAAGAACATTAAAAACAGTTGGACTAAAGAAAATAAAAAAAAATGAACTAATGATGTTTCAGTTGAAATTTTTAACTAGAACAGTCGAAAGCAATCCTAAACTAATGTGTTTTTAGACTTGATTTAAAGGAGCTCAGGCTTTCCGCACTTTTACAGTTTTCTGGAATTTTGTTCCAGATAAGTGGAGCATAGGAACTAAACGCCGCTTCTCCATATTTAGTATGCATCGACTACTTGACTCTCAGCAATCCCTCACACCAAGCATGCTTGTAGCAACAGTGGAGAGGAAAAACTAAATTTTAACTGGAAGAAACCTCCAGCAGAATGCGGAGTTAGGAAGAGATAGGGCTCTGACTGAGGCATCCTCAGCTCATACATTTATACTTTACAATTTCCCAACACACACACTCTCCCCAGAGGAACCAACCCACTAACCTGACTCTGTCAGATGGATTTGCTGGATTTGCTCCGCATATCCATCTGGAAACCTTCCGTTGAAGTAATTTTGGGAAGGGGCGAAAAAATACTGGTTAGCTGATTGGCCTATGTTGGTGATAGACGGGCCAAATAAACCAATCAGATCAACGAAGCATATGACGTACTAACAGAGCGACGACGAAAACACAACCACAAGCCAGGCTACTCTTAACCTGACTCCGCCAGATGGATTTGCTGAGCCTCCAGAGCAGTGTTTTGCTCTTCTTTCAGTGAAGAAATACTCTGTAATTCCGATAAAACTTGCTCGATAGCCACGCTAACGCTAGTTTCATCAGCTGAAGCCGCCATGTTCTTTAGACTGAACTGTCGCGCTTCTCGTTGCGTCACACCTCAACCCGACTCAAAGCCAACGCTGATTGGACGTTCGTTTGGTGAACGGCTCCAAATTTTCTTTAACGGAGAGACTCCAGACTGATCTGCGAGTGAAACCTTGAAAGCTCGCGAGATCAGGATGGTCTCACAAGGCTACCAACCCACCCCCTGTATAAAGAACTTTCTCACACTTGAACAGTGAAGCCAAACGACTTGAATTCATCAGGGCCATTCCCTATCAGGTAAATATATCTTTCACTGGCCACATGGATCCTCTCAAAACAGCAGTCCTCCACTTCATTCCATGAAGGAGGCTGTATAAATTATTATTATCTCTAATGATCTTCGTTTGGAGCCTGTGAGGCTAAGAACAGACATATCTCAATAATTTTTACTCCACAAAAAAAGGCTCAGTGTGAGCGGCCATCTGCCGAATGCTATAAACGCTGTATTTAATACGTTTAAATTTATTTAAGAGTTTCTTTGCATATTTGGTTATTATCCTAACATGCTTCTCAATTTCTGAAATGTCCATTGTTTTTTTTTTTCATCACAAAATGTTTTAACATGACCTTAGAAGGTTATAGTGTCATTTATAAAGGACTTTTAACAGTTTCATCATTATTAGTAAAAGCCTTTTTTTAATTATGAAAATATATTTCTGAGCTAATCTTTACTGTCACAAATGATAGGCATCATTGGTGTCTCAAGTGTGACTTCTGACTCATTATAAAAATACCTCCAGTTGTGTTTCTCTACAGTGTTTTGAAACTTGGTGTCAACTTCCACACCTGCGCTTTAATTAGGGTCGCACTCTACAAGAGCTGCGAATAATAATTTGCCTTCATTACATAATTAGTTGTGAGATAATGTGTTACTCTGGGTGCACTTTGGTGGCCTCGGCTGCTGGAGACTTCGGGTCTGTAATTATGAAGCTCAAGGCTGCCCGCGTTTGATGGTAACAGAGTGTAGATCACATTATTAAAGGACCTGCAGCTAAGAGAAGGAACAAAGGATCTTTTAAAGGGTCTGCTATAAAGCAGGGGGCCAATAATGAACTTTTAGGCTTTCATTTTAATAGATCAGACTCTAAGAAGGAGAGAAAAGAAAGTCAAGATCAGTGTGGGCCATTTCACATTGAAGTTGATCCTTGCATCTCTGTTTAACGGTAGCTTGCCTCCATTCTTGTGAAACACGTGCTCCTCTCCTTTAAGCTTTGATTGATATTTGTTTTGTGGAGCTGAAAGGTGAATAAAGACGAGGACTTTTAAGCGAGGCCTTTGACGGCTCGTAAATCTTATCCAACCGATCAAATGGAATCAATGAGTCACTGAATAGGTTAACGCTCACTTGCCCTCAGACCCCCCCACCACCTTCAGTGTTGGTAATTACAGGACAATAGGCTGTTCCAGCACTCCTCCATGTACTGTACATGAAAAATAACAGGGAGCTCAATCCAAAGCAGCCTCTTTTCCTTTTCTTTTGATGCCTGTGGCTGACGTTTTGATGAATGACCTGACTAACGGCGGATGACAGGAAGGAGACTCGCTGCATCTCTTCATCTGTAAAAGGGAACGACTTCGATGTTTGTAGTGGAATTGCTTTTGTTTACTCTCTGCTGTTTACTTGGTTATCCTGGGGGACGGGTGTCCGCGGATCGTGAGCTAAATCATACAAATCATAAATGAAGCGAAGTCACATCCCTGTGCGGGTTCTCACTTGATTCTGTGTTTTCCTTCCTGCAACACATTTACTTCTCTGCCAATGACACCATTACTTAGTCCCTGCATGCTAAGCTGCTGTTTGAAAGTAATAAATGTGGTTTGTTTTTGCACATAGAAGGAGCAGAAATATTTTTCACTTTACATTACAATCCTAATATTTAAGATTTGAGGCAAATTGTTCAGTTTCAGCCACTCAAGCTTTTATCAGTAATGTTTAGCTTCTTAACTCTAGCTATCCATAACAACGACATTAGTCTGAAACAGTTAACCAATTCAAGCTTCCTAGTGTAATATAATCAGTGATGGGACTACGTTACTAACACCGTTACCTTGTTTTAGTAACGAGTAATCTAACTAATTACTTTGACTGTAACTATAACGCAGTTACCATTGCAGACACCCCGTTACTGCGCGTTGCTCAGGTCGCACAATGAACCTTTTTTCATGATAGGACTCGTGCGCGCCTTGTCATGAGAGAGTGGAGGATGAGAATGGCTGATGTATAGTGAGATTCCGTCTGTCAATTGGGTAGGTGGGTGTTTCTGCTGGCGGGTGTTAACGTACATCACACACAGAGAGATGGAGAGTGAGGATGACTCCAGCAGCAAAACAGCGTTTTCCACATGGAAATACCGGTGTTACGTCGAGCTGCGTTTCCCCATCAGATACGGTTTCCTCTGCATCTCCGCACAGCGCAGGCGGCACGAGTCACCGCGCACGCGACAGGAAACGCGCATGCTCGCTAAAGGGGCGCAACAGTCGCCCTGTGCTCGCGCCACAGGGGAACTACGGAGAGCGTGAACGATCAAATGATTAACCTGACAACAGCCAGAAATGATAGCCTATATGGAGAAAGGGAGGAATCTGGATGGATGGATGGATGGACGAATGAATGAATGAATGAATGGATGGATGGATGGATGGATGGATGGATGGATGGATACTCTGCCTTTTCAACCTACTGTATTTTTTATTTTAAACATTATTTGATGGCCTTTGTGGCAGGGATGGAGATCCATATTTTATGTCACACACAGAGTATACATCTAGATAGATAGATGGATAGATAGATGTTGCAGTATCTATAACAACCCAAACACACAGGATTTCAGAATTAGACATCCCCAGTTATTAATTTCACTAGATCTGAATGCCCTGTTAAAAAACTTCACATGGCGTTCCCCCCTGATGTCATTTACGTTGAGTTGCAAAAAATGCAAAACTCTCTGCAGGTTCTTGTCTTTGTCGTCCGCTCTATTCAGCTGGCTTTGGAAACACACGGCGAGAAGGTGGGGGCCGGGTGGTGAGGGTTACGGGGGCGAGAAACGCAAAAGTAACGCAATAGTTACTTTTACTAGTAACTAGTTACTTTTATTGTGGAGTAACTCAGTTAGTAACTTTTTGGGAGAAGTAACTAGTAACTATAACTAATTACTTTTTCAAAGTAAGGTGCCCAACACTGAATATAATTAGGTTTTAAAATTAAAAATTGACTAATCTATATTCAATAATGAATATTTTTTATTTATTTTTTTATACAAAAATATAATTTTATATAATTTTATAAATTTATAAATTTAAATATATATATTTTTTAAATAATATATATAAAAAAGGGAAAAAATAGTATTAATAAGATTTTTTGTATATTTTATATTCGTCTTGTTGTTTTTTTTTTCTGATTTGTAGGCTGGTTTTATATATACAGGCAGGAAAGTAAGACTGTTTAAGGGAGTGAAAAAAAAACAGTTTAAAAAAACAACAACAGCAGGCTAATGGTGTGGATCCGAGTTCCGTCAGACTGAATATAAAGTCTTTGTTTGAGGTTATGTCTTAAAAAATTGACTTAAATGATAAATAGCAAAATAAACTATGAAAGGCAAACAAATAGAAATGTCCTTGTAATGAAATTTAAACCCTTCTCTCCAAGTGTCCTCATGTCCCTGAGCCTTTAGACACTTTTTCTTTTGTCTTTGCCCGTTTCCTCTTCACATGTGTTTCTCTTTGGGGACAGAGAGCGAGGATGCTGGGCCGTGACCGTGTTCCTTAAATATCCACATGACACAGGAGTCAGCCCTAATGAAACAGCAGACAGATGTCTTCATAAACCCTCTGCGGCACACAGCCCTCCTCGTTCTGTGAGAAGCGGGGGTGACTTTGAGCCATGACGGATATTTCTCTATTGCGTGTGCGTCTTTGTTATCCTGATGATGATCAGAGTGACAGCTAATTGTCAGTCCCACGCTGAGCAGTGTTAAGGATGACAGCTCCTTAATGCTCCCTAATGTTTAAAATCTCCTAGAGACGTTGAACATGTTGAAGTGTGGGCAGTTCGGGGGGGGGAGTGAGTGCACTCTGAGTGGTCTATCATTGTTTTATGATTGCTCTCCTCATTTCTTCATCGACCTGAGTTGTTACAAACTGAGTCGACCCAGAAGTGGGGGCTGAGAAGAAGGGATACTCTGCAGGAAGCTTGGGAATACATAATGTGGAGAGTGCTCTGTTGGGTGCTGTAAAGATCAAATGATTTTTCTTTTCCTGCTCCCAACTGTATAGCTCTACTTTCTTGAGTGGTCTCCATGGAGCTATTTCTCCCGCCTCAGATCATTTTGTGTGCACGCATTTAAACATGGTATAAACATGTAGTCAGCACAGTTACTGGAACATTTTTGAGGTAAAAAAAAAAGTCTTTAAATTCACAGTAGTATCTTTACATGGTGCAGATACTTCATTAAGGATAACCCTAACAGATTGTCTCTTTCTCTAATCTGACACATTTTCTTTTCTTTTCAAATCTCTTACAAAGGTTCAAAATACCACAACTTGGTGCTTCAGCCAGGAGATATAGCTTTCTAATGTTTGTTAAAAACAGAAAGGATGCATTATAATGAAACTAAACGCTGACATATTACTTTTATTCATCTTATGTTATATAAAATCAATGTCAGATTTTGATGCCAACGGCAGAACAACCAGTTATTGCAGGGATGTCAAACTGGTTCCAGAAAGGGCCGTGTGGCTGCAGGTTTTCTTTCCAACCAAGCAAGTCATCATGTTTAGACTGGACTTACTTGATGAGATGACTGGAGTCTGGTGTGCTATGTTTTGGTTAGAAAGAAAACCTGCAGCCAAGCGGCCCTTTCTGGAACCAGTTTGACATCCATGAGTTATTGGCTTTAGGGTGGAAATGACCAAAAATCCTTTCAATCTCAAACTTCTAAGTGAGCAATTGGGAATCTATAAGGAGCACAGGTGTAATTTTCTGAAGGACTAGTTTGGGCATGACCTCACCAACTTTTGCCTGGTGTGGACATGTACCCACCAATAATTTCAATAAGTAGACTTTGGCAATGTGTGGGACAAATTTCTAAATTTGATTTTGCTGCTTTTGAAGGAGGATAGTCACTAATGTAGCTGAAAGGGAAAACATCCATCAATCCACATTTTTTTGGATGGACTGATGGATGGATGAATAAAACTGAAATTATGTGCATACTAGGGGGGCATAATATATTACTGTTGGCATCCGAATCAGCTGTTATTCATCCTTTTTTTTATACATTAATGTCTGAGTACCTATAAATATAAATATCAGTGTATTTTGGTTCTTTTGTGTTCTCAACAATAGGAAAATATTCAATAAATATATTTTTGAGCTTTTTGGAAAATACAAATCCTATTGAAAGTGTTTGTGTCGAATAACTGTAGGTCTATCAGCCCCCACCCTAAGAGTGTCACCAACTTTCATCACAAAGTTACACCCTTGATAAGGAGGCCATTGTACTGCATTCACAGTACAGACAAGTAAGGAAAATAGTCCCTTTATTATTTTTGAGCAGATATTTTAATGATATAATTGAAATTTATTGATTTCACATTGGAGAAATTTACCTCTGCATTTCACCCATCCTCTTGGGGAGCAGTGGGCTGCCATGTTGGGGTGCCCGGGGAGCAATAGGGGGTTAAAGGGGAACACCGTTTTTTTTTACATTGGCTCCGCACGGATGACGTCATACACACTCTGCTTTGTTTTAACCACGGATGTCTGGGGGACAGTGATTCGCCTCCGTTATGAATGCTGACGTACCATTAAGAATAAATTATGAACAGTTTAGTTTGTGCCTTCAAGTCGTTGCCCATAGGAAGACGTTACTTGGATATAACCTAACCGAATATCTTCAGAAAGGCTCCAAATGACAAAACTCATACGGGTGAGTAGAACATGATGTAATGACGTGAAATCAAGGGCCCAATGTAAAAAAAAAAAACAGTGTTCCCCTTTCAGAGACCCAGAATGGCAGTCTGTGGGAGTGGGATTCAAACTCACAACCTCAAAATTCAAAGCTCTATGGCACAAACACTAGGCCGCTACTCCCCAGATTTTAGACAAAGCATATTATACAACAGACTTGTATTATCTAAAAATCTAACTGATGAACTATAGAGCAATAATACACTGCATCTGCTAAAAGCCTTTGATCCGATGGTTGAGTCCAAACTGCGTGAATGTACCCTTTAAAACTCAACAACGCCCTGTTGTGACGCTGTTGAATTAAAACCACAAGCATGCAGGATGGTTCTCCTGCTCCCATGCAGCCCAATAGGGAGACATGGATTTATGCCACCTTATCACAGCAGCCAAGTCATTAGAAATGCCTCTTTCTTAGCGTCAGGCCCCTCGGCTGGTTCGGCTCCCCAGGTTGCTAATAAGCTGTGGGCTTGTGAGTCAAGGTAAAAACTGCCTGTAAGCTCCAGCACGTTCGAGCTCTATCAGCCTCTTAAAATGAAGCAGAGGCCTCAGGTTTTTAGAATCAGTTAACAGAAGATTGTGCCACTAATTTAGATTCGGTAACTAATGATGAAATAATGATGAAATAAAGAAAACAAATGAGCTGTCACTATATGCAAGCTGCTATAACCAGCAGATGGCATAACTTATCAAAGCTGTGTTAATTTGAGGGAAACATTTTTAGTGAGATGAGATGAAACTTTACAAGAGCACATTAACCTGCAGGGGAAGCGCCTCCATAAATCAAACCAGAACGATGAACATCTTCTAGGAAAATAGGGTGGATCATTTCTTTTTTCTTTGTTTAAAGCCTGGTGACATAGAAATAAAACACAGAGTAGAAAAAAAAGCTTAAAAATTTCAACGCCTTATCCTGGTTCTATGTCAGCTGTTGACTAAGCTTTTCTTTTTCGGTTATGCCTTGTAGAGTTTCACCGATCAGACTTCCACAAGCTTATGCAGATTTTTGTTTTCCTTGGATGTTTGATGTTTTAATTCGAAAATGTTTTACTAAAGAGTATATATGTTCTGCATGTTTTTCTCTCACCAGAGTAGCACTTTATAAACCATTTAGAAATCATAAATTTAATATTATACCAATTTCCGCATCAAAGTAATCCATCACATTCAAAACAATAAGAATATGTGTTTCAACGTTTATGTCACAAAGCATTAGAGATGATTCAACTAAGTTTCTGTATTGTAAAATATTTTATTGGTTTATCTTTAAATGTCGTGTTTACAGTAGCGACAAGCAGAAAATCCTCAGCTTTAAAGCATTAGTCTGTTTGTATTTAGTGTATAAATGTGTTTTAGTCAGTGAATTGACTTACTAAGTGACTTATAGCTTTTCAATAATATTCTGTTATTGTGACTTCACATCATAAACCTTTTACCCGATTTTTAATTGCTGTTTATTATTGAGCAAAACAACATACTTGACATACAGTGTTCTAGATTTCAGACTCAAAAGCGACACAGACGGACCCATTGTTTAATGTGAGACAGTTAATTTTAAAGGCTCGGATGCAAACGGGCAGGAGAGAGAACAGAGACAAGACGTTGTACCAGGATTTCAGCAGAACTTTAAACTGGTCTCCTCCTAAGAGCCAGGCTTACAGGTATAAAACTGACCTTCTCTGTGTTCCAAGCCAAAACCCTGAGGGCTCCGCGGAGCAGGACCAGGACATGATCAGAGGACAAGACAAACGCTAAAACCCTCTCACTCAACTGGCCACCAGGAAACAGGACATTTCCCATGGAATAAACTAAAAACTACCAAACAGACAAACGGAAAACAAATAATCATCTGGCCCCGATCACCGGGGCAAAAGCAAATATAAAGCACAGATGCAGGTGGAAAGGATGAGTGAAAATTAGGAACCGGGCAGAATTATGTAGGTGAGGGAAATTAACAATTAAAATGAAGCTATCAGGCCAGATCATGATTTTCACCTGTAGTTGAAAATCACCACCCTGATAAAGTTCCTTATCTGCCTAATAACGGAGCATAATTCATTTTTACAGGAGGAAAACTTCATTTTAGCTTCTTTCTTATCTAAAGGAACATTTCTGTCATTAGAAAAAAATTAGTAAATACATGTTCAGACATACATTTTGAAACTGAGGGGTCATTAGAGACAATCCTGATGGAATACCGCTGACTCCAGTATGCTCTAACAGGTTATCTGACTTAATCAGCATAGTATACAATGAAATACATAAATACCTTTGGCTACAGAGGAGTTCATGAAACACTTTCTACTAAGAGTATATCTTCCTTCCAAGCTTATTAAACAGAAGAATTGCAGCTCGTTTTTTAAGCCCATTGAGTGAGCTATAAGGATTTTGGACTTAATAGGAAGTAGAAACATCTGGTAGCTAATTAAGAGGTGTTAACTAACACATGTATAATTACTTTGAAATGCTTTGTCATTTTTTATAGCCAATTGACCATAATATGTTCTTCATTAAAGGCAGACAGCTGGTCACAGCCATGCTTCTTAGTGTCGCACTTAAAATATAACATGAAGCCTACACTGAAAAAAGTGTGAAATGTAGCTGTTCATTAAAACTAATAACTGTCACTGTGAAGTAAAGACAAATGTGAAAATTAAAATTTTATTATATTTTAATAAATTAACTGGTATCAATACAAACATAAATTCGTGTTAATTTTGTTAAAAATAAGTGCATTAGGTTGGTTCAATTTCAATATACTGTATTAGTTTGGTTCATTAACTGAAATGTTCAGAAAATCATTTGGAACAGGACAAAGATTTTAAGTTGGGCCAAGTGCAGTAATATTGTTTATATCAACATAAAATAATCAGGTCATAACAAGTGATTAAATTCAGATTCTGTGAAGTCAAATATTTTAGATGTGATATCTGGCCATCACTGATTTTTTTTTTAAGCAAGGTTATAGTTTTTCGATTTTAAATGAAGGTCCCACCCCGCCTTTATCATTATTTGTTTCAGTGTCTTGCCAGATCTTTAGGACATAGAGCTGCCAGGAGAAATTGCCTTTCTGCATTTATTGCATGTAATTGTTTTCAAAACCAATTTTTCTGACTGTAACGGACAATTGAAGAAAAAACCTCCCCCTCACAGACGCCTGCACTGTCTGTTTCATGTCTCTGCTTCTTCTCATCAGTGTCTGTCTCTCTTCTCGCTGTATTTCTGTGCTGTGCTTTGGATCTTCTGGCAACCTCTCTGCTTGTAATTGACACCTCAATTGATATCTGGCTACAGTGAGGACGCGGTGGGTGAAAGGGGGAGATGGTGACTCACTCATGCACTATTCTGCAATTGATTAATCTCCGTCCTTAGCTGCTTTATAGTGTAGGTAGAGGAGTAGCTGTAGCAAGAGGTGTTCCAGCTTAAGATATGAGATGCATTTACGGTCAGATCGCCCTATATTTGATAAGTACGCTTGTGTTAGTTTGGCTGCATTTTGATGTTTCTTTATTTATTCTCTGGGGTCTGCTCAGCAACCTAGCTCTGCAAAACAATCACACCTACAATTTTTTTAGTCCCTTTGTGGAGGAATGAGTTATTTACTTGTGGGAAATGAATTTTCCAACCCTGCCGGCCAAAAGGGCACTGAAGTGGAAAGGGTGCAGTTGCAAAACATCATATTTCTACTTGATGAAACCCACAAACACCAGCATTTCTCTAATTAAATGTCAAAGAGCTGAGTATGAAAATCAATGCAGCATTGTGTACCAACAGAAAGAAAGCCAGCTTATCTAAAAAAGCAAAGGAGAGCCATGAGGTTGACAATCCCACTGCTAATGAAATCCTTTCTCAAACTAGGAACTGCCCAGTGATATGAGATTGAACTGATACCTCTGTATGAACGCACAGCTTTGCAGAAGGTTATGAAGATGATTATCAGCACTATTAGTTACACAAAAGACATTTGTGTTCTCCAGCTCTCTGTACTCAGCTTCTTGTCCATTTTTGATGCAACTAATGCAGAGTCATCCGAGTGTTTCTGCAGATGACATGACTCTGTCTGGTACTGGAAGTCAGACGTGTAGAGAGTAAAAAAGAACGGTGAGAGTACAGTCCCCTGTGGTGCTCCTGACTACGTCATTAGACAGCTGACCCTTCAGTCTCCCAAACTGTTGTCTGTTTGTCAGGTAGTCTTTGATCCAGGTGATTGCTGATGTCTGTCAAAGTAATTCAGACTAATTTGTGTTAAATGCAATGGAAAAATAACAGAACATGATCTTCACAGTGCTGTCTGCCTTGCCTAGATGACTGTGTAGGTGTATGACGGCGACTACAACTCAAACTCCACAGCAATAAGCAAACTTATAGAAAATCAGGATTGGTATAAATCTGGAAAAGTCCGATCAGTGCATCTCTTCCACATGTGAAAAACAGAATTTTTTTTTTATTAGTGCATTTTTTCTTGATTTGAGCAGGTAAGTAACACACTTTTAAAATGGAATAAGACAATCTATATTAAAAATAAAATTGGTGGCCTTAGGATTGTGTCTCTGTAATTTGCAGATGATGTGGTTCTGATGGCTTCATCAGGGCGTGATCTACAGCTCTCATTGGAGCGGCTCACAGCTGAGTGTAAAGCTGCCGGGATGAGGATCAGTGCCTCCAAATCCGAGACCATGGTCTTGAGCCGGAAAATGGTCTTGAGCCTTCTCCGGTTTTGAGAGGATGTACTGCCCCTAGTGGAGTGGTGGAGGAGTTTAGGTATTTTGGGGTTTTGTTCATGAATGAGTGGAAGATGGAACAGAAGATCAATAGGTGGATTGGTGCGGCGTCTGCTGTGAAGCATGCCCTGTACCAGTCTGCTATGGTGTAAAGAGAGCTGAGCCAAAAAGCAAAACTCTCAATTTACCGGTTGATCTACGTTCCTACTCTCATCTAGGGTCATAAGATTTGGGTCATGACCAAAAGAACTAGATTCCTGATACAAGCGGCTGAAACAAGTTTTCTCTCCGTACTGTGTCTGGGTTCTCCCTTAGAGATAGGGTTAGGAGATCAGTCATCCGGGGAGGACTCAGAGTAGAGCCGCTGCTCCTCCACATCGAAAGGAGCCAGTTGAGGTGGCTCGAGCATCTGATAAGGATGCCTCCTGGACGCCTCCCTGGTGAGGTGTTCCAGGCAAGTCCCACTGGGAGGAGACCCAGGACACACTGGAGGGACTATGTTTCTCGACTGGCCTGGGAGCGCCTTGGGATTCCCCCGGAGGAGCTGGCCCAAGTGGCTGGGGAGAGGGACGTCTGGGCCTCCCTACTAAAGCTGCTACCCCCGTGACCCTGATCCTGGATAACCGGAAGAAGATGGATGGATGGATGGATGGATGGATGGATGGATATAAAAAATAAAACAAAAAACAACAGCTGTCTCTTAATTTGAGTGTATAATATCTGTTTTATTTTAAGGATAAAAATACTAATTCCATTGGCAGATCACCTTATTTAGCTACTAAAATTAAAGATATAACATGTTTAATATTTTAAGAAATATTTACTCATTTTTAGATTGTTTGGGCTTTCCTAATAAATTCTGTAGCCTCTTTATTTTCATGCAGATTTTCGTACTGAAAATATGCGAAGAATGCCAAAAAGCAAAGACTTTAGCCAACAAATCTATTATTTGAACTTTGTAATACTTAAGTGATGCTTTTTGGTAAAACCAGCTTATCATCCTTTATTTTTTTTATCTAGAAGTATGTCCTTCTCAGCATGATGCAATTTTAGTGATGAACTTTTTGTATCTGGGTTTTGAATTCTCCTCTGCAGCAAAAGTCTAAATAATGCTGTGGAAGTTCTGCCTGAAGCAGCTGAAGTTAACATCTTCTCCGATAAAAGAGTCAATGCAGCAGAACAACTGATACAATCTTCCATTAAACATCAACAGTAAAAGCATAAAGCGATGTAAGATGTCCTGTAAGATTTAAATCGAGCTTGTAATCTCCTCTTCCCTCATAATTAACCCAACCATGTGGATGCATGGCTCATATGTTTAGGACATCACTTTTAAAAAGATAAAGATCTCAAAGCTTAGAGCTCCTCACATGATTCCCATCAGATAAGTATTAGGAAGTTAAGCATAAAGTTCTCTGAATATGTTACATGCTTTAGTTCTTCTTATGAACATTTAAAGGCATTTCTGACCCACTGAGTATCAGTGTTAAGGCAGAACTATTTCACTCAAGCTAAAGGAAACAACGCAATGCTGAACATGTTCTATGTGAGTACTTAATGAAGTCAATACACTGCAAAAAATAGATATTTAAACAAATATATTTTTTCTTAAAATAAGTCCATTCTTTCTTGAATTGAGTAGGTAAATGAGACTCTTTGCCAATGGAACAAGTCAATTTGGAGAGAAACATCAGCTGTGCTGCTACCATCAACACCCTTGTTTATAGATGCTGGAGATCGGCCTCTTTTCCAGTGTGGTCCTGTTTCTCTGACCGTGACTGAGT
>NW_015150683.1:98732-112607 GCF_000732505.1 Cyprinodon variegatus
GGTTGAACTGTAAAGGGCCTTGAGATGACATGTGGTGTGAATGTGGCGCTATAGAAATAAACTGAATTGAATTTACATTTAAAATAAGAAAAAACAATTGCATTAATTTCAAATGAATATTATCTAATTATCTTATTTTGAGAGTAAAAATAATAATTTTATTGGCAAACCACCTTATTTATCTACTTAAATTAAGGGTAAATACATTTTTTTTTTATTTGTATTTCTTTCTACATAATCTTTGCTTTGTAAGTCACTGAATTAAAAGTTGAATGACCTGAATCTACTTAAAGATCATTCAATAATGTATTTTAAAAGCATTTTAAGCCCAACATATGGTCATATTAATATTTCAGTCTGAAAAAATCACACGAAGAGAAAAGACAATTAGAAGAAATGCACTGAAACAATTACTTGGTGTTTGGTGCTCAGACCTCAGCAGGAAACATAGAGCTGCATTTAGAGAGATATGCATGAACAGGGGTAAAGAACAGGGCTGTTTCCCCTCCAGGTCTGAAACTGGTGGTGGAGTGGAGATAGATGAAGATGGTCAGTCTGTAAACTGCTGGTTAGGGAGACGGTCTGCTGAGCTTTATGGGGAGATCCAGTGGATTGCGTGAGCTGATACTAGAGCTTCACTCAGGAAACTGGAAGATGGAAGTTCAGTTGGATAACACAGGTTGAGAGAACCTGTCCATGATGAGCAAGCATGAAGCGAGAGTGGAGAGGAAAAACTCCCTGTTGGGAAGAAACCTCTGGCAGATCCAGACTCAACATGGCAGTCTTCTGCCAGACCGGTTGAAATGTGAAACGGAATGCAGTAAGAGTCTGGGAGGAATGAAACTCTGATGAAGTTTTAGCTACAATTGTGGAGGAGGGGCTGGAGGTGGGTTGAAACGGAGTCACTAAATGAAGTCACACAGCGCATCCGCCGCCTGCGCACAGGAGCAGACAAGTTGCAGATCGGAGGCCAAACTGTATGATTAATATTAATGAGATTAAGATTTGGATTATTATAATTTTAACTGTGTCCTTTTTTTCCTTTCTTCTAATTTTGAATGAGAAAAAGCACGACAACTGTGGCATGTGGTCAGCGAATAAAATTATCTTCGGCCTATTTTCATCAGACACAACTAGAACGTTTTTTTTAAGGGGAAACATAAACAGGTAGTATGTCTGTGGGATGCTGACCACGAAAAAGACAACCCCCTCAGGGGTCCACCTGTTCCTGCAGACTGCTCAGTTATAGCCCATACCATCTGGGCCAGCACACATTCCACCCAACAAACCCATCTTTTAATGCAGAAGGAACAACACAGTCTCATATTTAAGCTGTTATTTGGAGCAGCAGATTATATTTTCTCGTAGATCCAAACGTATTTATCCTGGTGGGCTCACAGGAAGATATTAGCCAACAAATGGTTTCATTTACTCCCAAACGCTGACAAAGAAAAACACTGTTATTGAAGGTGAAACAAGAACCCTGAGAGACACAAAGCCAGACAACTCAATGGCTTAAAGAAAACCAATCCATGAAGGACAAACATTAGAAATAAAAAAAAAGGTTGGAACAAACTGCTAAAAGAAAATAATATAATAGTAGGAGAACTAACAGGAGTCTGTGTGAAAACTGAGGAGCAATACACTAAAGTAGATAGATAGATAGATAGATAGATAGATAGATAGATAGATAGATAGATAGATAGATAGATAGATAGATAGATAGATAGACTATATGTGCAGCCTGTTTTGTTAATGAGTCACAGACGGTGAAATTAATCAATTAAATGTTAGGGAAAAACATTTACATTCTTGCTATGAACTCCTTCCAAGTGATAACTCAGACAGTCCTACACCTGGGATACACGAGAGACGACAGCCTGCGTCAGAGCGCCGTCGCTGCCACGTCAGTCTGCTGGCATCATTGTCTCTGTCTCCCACAAGCTCAGTGTCACCATGAATGTGCCAGTCTGTCCCGACACGCCAAACGTCAAAAATCATTGACAAAGGAAAGGTGATATTAAAATCGATTTCTAATTAAGAGAAGGGAAATGTAAATGATTTTCTTTGTCCAGCTGGAGGTTTTTAAACCTCCAGCTGGTCCCTGTCCCTATCTTAGGGCCATATCTTAAAGCTTTTGTTAATTTTAACCCATAATATTAACTAAAGGACAAATGATTGTTACATCTTGCTAAATATATGCTCTGTGTGTGCATCTTGAAGCTCTATGTCTCCAGTTCTTTTTCCTGAAAAGAGATCACTCGGGATAACTCTTTAAATAAAACTTCATAACTTAAATGTATTAAATAACCAGGAGACATGATAACAGATTTTAAAAGAAATTATAATCTTACTCAGATCAGAGAAGTTGCTTAGAGTTTACAGAAGGCAGCTGCTCACCTCTCAGGAAGTGGCCCTGATTAACAGTTAAAAAGGCATTTTATACATCTACAGTCTGCCACATCATCACATCATTACATCATACACATTAGCAGATGATTAGACATCCATGGCTCCAGCCATCAAAATATTACAATTTGTTCTAAGCTGAAACACAACCCTCTCATTCTATTCCAAAATATTTGCTACATACAGAATGAAGATTATAACTGTATATCTGGACAGAGGAAACATCTTAACCAGAGAAACTATTGTGGAAAACATCAGTACTGACACACAACAGGAAGCTAATATTAAGGTGCAATAAACTCAAACATCATCAGTGATAATTCTCCTACAATCTGCTTCTTGCAAAGTTAGATCTCTAAGAAAGCTGAAAGAGGCTTTATAAAATGAAGGAGAGAGTTTCACAGCACTAGAGGAAAGAGCAGCTGCAGGTTTATACAGACACTACTTCAGTTCAGCTTATGATTAAAACATGAAAAGCAATGAAGGGGGGGAAAGTCAGCTATGCTTTGAAAATTATGGTATTCGCCTGTTTCAAAGCTTTTTCTACGCCTGCTTTTAGTAGCTGATGTCTCAATTTTCTGTGCAGCTTATGTAAGTTAACAATTAGCTCCAAATAGGTAAAATTTCCTGAATTCCTATCTGTCTACGAATTGATACATGTGAAACTGAACAGTGTGCGACTTTTTAGCAGTTTCCCATTTATTCATCAGTATCTAATTTTCAACTCCTTGAATTAACGTTGAAGAATTGTTTTGTTGATTCTTTCTTTGGTTTAATTCAAGCTTTAAAAACTTTTCATCTGGTTGCAAAAATAATAAAGACCTTTTTTGATTTATTTTGTCAGAAAATAATCTAAGGAGGATAACTGAACAATAATAAACAAGCGATAAAGAGATAGCTAAGCTGGTTAACGCTCAATGTTTAGAAAGGGGAAAGCTAACAGATCAGCCAGTATATAATAAATAATATTCTTGATTAACCTCTTAAAACCCTTTAAGACCTTAAGTGGGGGTAATAATTCAGAATGCATAAACTTCCACCGGTAAAATTTTTACCAGCAGGTGGAGCCATTGCACGCAGCTCCAAGCTGATACCAAAAGTTCCATACCCCACAGCTCTGGAACTGTTATAGCTAGAGGTCTGACATTTTCTGCATTTCTGTTTGACATGATGTGGAACACATATAATACAATAAAACCTGCTTTTTCGCAAGAATGTCTTTATTGCTGCTTTTCAAAAAAGACCTATCATTTGAGTCATGTTTTAACTTATGGAGGTTGGTCTTTTTTCTAGTCACCCAATTTGAATTTATATATTAGGAAACCAGAGGGTGTTATCTTTCAAATAATGTATTGCATATGTAATTTGTGCTTACATTTCCTAAGTTATTTGCTTTTCCGTTTGGGTATGCAAAATAGGCGAGGATTACCCAAAATCAGGTGGATTTTAAGAGGTTAAATCTGCGAGTCACAAACAGTAAGATGATTAAAAAGTGGTTAAAGTATTTAAAGATTTCTGATTTGTAGGGAATTAAGTATAGCAAAATTTCATTTATATCAATAAAAGCGAAACAAAACTGAATAGGATCCTGAAAGTTCCTCTTGCACTAATATCAAATGCCTTCTGTCAGCCAATGGCTCGTCTAAAATGAAGCTACAGTAAATGCCCAAACAGAGATGATAGCAGCTGAGCACAGGGAGGTAGCTTTTTCCTCATTCTTTAAAGGAACAATGCAGCATCGCCTGTCGGCCCAGAAGCTTAAAAGCATAACACAATAGAAGCATTTTGTCTTTTCTGAGATAAAATCTCAATTTCAGCCTTTTTTCTGACAGCACCTCTGCTCATAAGCGCTCCTAAAAATCACATGTGATGTGATCCCTTACTGCAGGAGATGGAAGATGTGTTAACATTCCTCTCTTTGATGCTGGAAGGGTTATTGCTCAACATTATTACCATTAACAGAGATTTTCCTTTCAGTTTTAGTCTGGAACCACAGAAAGCAACCTCTGATAGGTATTGCTTTGTTTTTGTAAAAAATGAAGCCTATGAAGCAGCTGTAAGGCTGGAGTCAGTGGTGCATTTATGCACTGATTCGTACATTTTGTTTCTCCAAATAAATAAAAAAATACTATTAAGATAATATTAAGAGTCATATTCAATAATTAGGATGTTCTTTTTTTTTTTTTTTTTTTTAGTAACTAAGGGCAGGAATATTGGATATAAATTATTTAAACATGTTGTTTTAAGCATTGATTTCTGTTAATTATAATGATTTCTCACAGCTAATAAAATAAAAATATTGCAAAAATTGTGGTAAATATCTGAATAATAACTTCTTTTTTCAGCAGTACCATTATATTTTAAGGGAGAAAAATATTCTTCCTGTTACATAAACAGAGAAACTTTAAATATATTGCAGGGATGGGACTGTTGAGAAGTTAAAGTGAGAGCCCACTCATTCCTTCCCTGTTTATTGTGTCTGGATGTGGTTTTGGTCTAGTTTTCTAAGTCCTGGTTTAAAAACTGCGGAAAAAGATAAAACTCGAATCTCATCAGAGGGGAAAGCCTCTAACTTAGTCAGAAGGCCATTGTTTTCTTCCCCTCTTGCTCTAAAGACTAATCTGGGAGTAAATGAAATAGATGATCCATAAAACTGTGATTTTTTTGGTAATTCTATTTTGTGATGTTTTATGAAATTTGAAGTTTACATGCAACTAAATTTGTATGTATTTTTAACAATTTAAGATCAACTAAAGGATATCTATTAAGCGATTCCTGAACTCACTCAGGTCAGACACAATGCTTCTCTGGGGTAACATAAGAGGAATTCAAAAAAGCATCAATAAAAAAAACTGTGAGCCTTCACAGCTCTGGTGCATCATTCTCAGATGTATGAAGGCACCATGTTTGCTCTATTCAATCAGTTTTATTCTTATAAGAACAAGGAATGTTTAACCACTGCACCAAAGGGGGCGGAATGAGAGGAGGCTCGTCGCTGGATAGTGGACAGTTTTTATTGATCATCTATCAACAGTGATCAGCGGGTCAAACGATGGAAAAATTTAAATTTTTTCTCATACTCAATAAATGCATTAAAACCAAAAGACCCTATTTTTAATTTAGGTAAAGCAATTAACGCTTTTTGTTTTTTAATCAACCACTTCTTGAGCTTGAAGAAAGACAGATCAGATTAGCGACTTAATTAAATTTAAGCCCTTCATTTTATTTTGTATTCAAAATGTCTGACTTTATAAGAAAACCTGTAGTTTCCCTTTTTGTTCATTTTTTTTATGTCCCTAACTCTGATTTGATATAATCTTTTAACCGTTCTTTTCACTCTATGCTATTTTCATCACACCTCTCCTGTGCCATATCTTTCTCCCTCTTTAGCCAAGGTTTCTCACTAATTTTGGTTCAGTGAAGAGTTTTAAGTATTTTTAGTGTTTGCAACACGTTTCTGTAACACTTCTTTTATACAAACAGATGCTTGGCAACAACCCTTATAATGTCTGAAATATGACAACAGAGGCATCTAAACCAAAGGTGTCACATAGATTTTCACCGAAAGCTACAGAGAAACTATTTCTGAAACATAGGGTTCAGACAGACATTATTTAAAATGTGCAGGGGTAAAATAACAGGAAAAGACAAGCAACATCCAGCACTCTGGTGTGAAAATGTAAGATTTAAAGCCTCAAGACTATTGAGATGTTAGAATTACTTCAATAATGCTAGATTTATGGGAACAGATTCTCGGTGTAATGGCCAAACCTCACCAAAGCATTAAATCAGCATCCCAGTGCAGCCAGGACCACTGATACACATGCTGCATATTGATCACTTATTTCACTCTGCTCTGAAAGGTTGACTCTTTTACATTTTACCAAACAAACATCTGACCAAAGAGCACCCTTAGTGGAAAGTCATTGAAGATTTAAACTAAATCTACGTGTTTATGGAAGCAGGACAGCAACAGGCCTCTGTTACCATACTGGTCATTTAGTCTGCCGGCAAGATAATACGGTATTTCTGTTTAGGTGAACAAATGCTCTTGTCTCTCACCTTATATCGGTGTAACAGAAAGTCTAGTTGAAAGTAAACCCATTAAGCCCGGCAGAACCGGTACCGAGCCCAGCAAACACCAGCTGAGCACCAGCCAGGCCAAAACACAGTCACATGATGTTTCATCCACACGCCTTTTAAATGGGGCTTTAAAATTTCTAAAACATGTTTCCAAATATTTTTTTGACAAATTCTTTTTGTTTTATAGCTGTGTAAACATATAAAACATGTCTGACTGCAGAAACAATGCAACACCAGGTATTCATTTTTAGCCACACCCCCTAATGGCATCCTTGTAAACTATAGTTTACAGTCTAGAGACTCAAACCTTTCCAAGGAGGGGTCAGAGGTAATTGGCCAACCAATTCAGCTGATGTAACCGGCCAAGGTTACATAAGCCTGCTCTGTTCTTCTTATTTTCTATTCAGTTTGGTGATTTTATTGGCAAATTTCAACGAAACAACGACTAAATCATAGGAGTCTCCAATAATGTAAATCAGCATATTAGTCTGAGCAGATTCCCTTTAATGAGTAGAAAAATGCATTTTTGCAAGTTTGGCCACTTTTGGCACTATGCCAAAATCACACTTTAACTTATTCATTCCAAATTAGCTTGAGTTACAGTCAAGATGTGGATCTATAAAGTCTGAGTGTTCATACGGAGTTTCAAATGGGATTTCATGGTGTTTTGCAGTGTTTATTTGGAAAAAATTGGCCAGGCTAAATATTTTAAATTTTTTCTTTGTTTAATCACCTATAAATCAGACATGGTGACATTTAAAATTGTGGTGCCACCAGAAAAATATTCCCCAATGCCCTTCTGTCACACAAATCAAACAATTGTTTTTCCAATTTATAGTTTGGGAGCTGTTCTTGCTTTGATTCACATACGTAATTTCATGCGGAATGTGCTCCTAAGACCCTCTGGCTTAAGGGGTTAAGATAACAACCAGATATTTTTCTTAATGTACTGCTGGTGCAATAAAATAAATTTTTTTTCCCTTTATGCCCTTCTTTTCAGAGCTATTAATGTGTAAACAGCACCAATAAACAACAACTAAAAAGCATTTAGAATAAGGTAAAAGAAAAAACAAAAAAAATGCACTTAAAGAAAAGTAAATCGATGACAGTGTCCCTTCGTGGCAGGTAGACATGACCCCAGGAATGCAGGAGGGTAGGGTACAATTAAATTATTGGTTTCAATAAACTGTAGAGGTCTGTGTGTATCACTGAGCTGTAGCCTGGTGATCCATCATCAGCGGCGAGGATGTGGAAGTGGGAGGATGATGAGCGAACCAGAGGGGCATGTCGATGGCAGAAGCAAAGAGTGGCTCTCCACCTTCATGAGTGCTGGAGTCTCTGGTAGCTTCGGCTTTTAAAAAGATGTTTTATGTATGCATGTTTGAAAAAAAAAACCCAAAAACATCCCACAAAGCGAAAGGGCATGCACCATTAGGGCTCTGTGCAGCAGCAATCCCTTCAAGTATTTCTAATGATCTGGAGTCACACAAAAATACCTGATATATGATTTTCACTTTATCAGCTCATATTGAAAAAGATATTTTGTTATTTATTAATTAGGGGAATCAATACTGAACATTTCCACTGCTTTTTGTCTGTAAATGCAGAAAACAACATATATTCTGGCACACATTTGTCTTCATCTATAACCACTTTCCATGCAGGGTTAAAGTCTATTGCACCGGTTGAACTAACATGCATTGTTTTGAACTATCAATGATAGCCAAACCACCCAGAGAAATCCTGCTCACATTGGTGGAATTCAGACCCAGTATCTTCTTGCTGAAAGACAGCTGTGCTTAGAAATGTCCAAAACAGAAAACCTGTCAGGGATAATTGTAGTGATGCCTAAAAAAATGGAGCATTATATCATTCCTTTATTTTCTGTTGCATTTGAAAACTAATGACTCAATTTCAGACACTTTCCTTTTAATTCCTGATACATCACTTCATAATATATAATGAAATCTCAAACTGCTCCTCTTTAATGTGATGTTGTTCAAATAACTATCCAACCCTTGCATTTGTGTAACCTACAGTGCAATACATTATATATATATATATATATATATATATATATATATATATTTATTTATTAATTTCTAAAAAAGCCTGGTCGATTGTCACAGTATGTTGTTAGATGACAAGACCTACTGAACAAATATTCAGAGATTGTAGTTTTTTTTTTAATCATTAGTATGAACCAAATATTCAAGCTTGAGTTTTTGGGCAGGTTTATTGCATTTGCCTTTGTGACTTGTTATTTTATGAGCTTCACCTGTCAGTTTTCTTCTCATTAGCAAACAGAAGGCAGCAGCTGTGTGTCACAGGTCAGTTCTCCACATCACTCCACATGTTTCTGTCAGGCAGCTTCATGCAACCCTCCATGTTTCTCATGTTACAAACATCTCCATGCTTACACACAATAACCAACTGCAACACAACAGACACCAGCACCCCCCCACCACCACCACCACCACATGCCGATGGAATACCCCCCCTCTAGATGGTGCGTTCAATTTCGCAGTAAATCATCCCCACCGCTCCGACCCGCCTGTTAAAATCACTCCCTAGCCACAAAACTTACCCGCCGTGACTCGAGAGACACCGAGGCAGCCGCTGAGGACGAGCAGGAAAAATCTCTCCATGATCTCTCAAACACTCGGAGGATGTGCGCTCCCATTTATTAACTCGGGCCGTGTTGCGCTGCTCGGCATCCACGTCAGTTCACGCGTTTAGTCTCGACTTTACCAGCGAGGGAGCGGTGGTTAAAACACCGCGGCTCTCCAGCACCTTGGACAGCTCCTCGCGGCTCATTCCGCAGCCGCGATAGTCTGCAGAGCTGCAGCCAGCATCATCATCATCTTCATCATCACGGACTGCACTGTTCACATGCGTCCAAATGTGCACCAGTCAGATCCCTCCTCCTGCTCAGCAGCGCTCGGCTGCAGCTGCAGACTGAAACGCGCTGCATGGTTTTGCGTGTGAGGCTTACATGCTACCCACTTAGACATCTCTAAACTTATAAACGTCCAAGTAAACACGTTCATTTCTTTAATTTCTGTCATTTCTAGGCCTCTGTAACCAAATTAAAGTTGCCACCAAACACCAGGACAGACCAGAAACAGAACAACCGCGTAGGATGAGCAGCTGATGAAGTGAAAACTTGTCACCAGCAGCTCACTTACGCCCCTGCGTTTACTTTTCCCACTATGTGAGCCAGAGCTCCAAATTATCGCTTCCCACTCATCTAATAAATATGCATACACAGTCCCACGCAAACAGTCGCCTGTGTGGGTACCCGTTTTTCCACTTCATAGGCAAACACGTGTCTCTTGACTTCACCACTGAGCTGTCACCCGCCTCTCCACCTCAGGTTTGTTTGTTAAGCGCCCGGAGCGCACGGTGAAGCTGGCGCAGAGGTGGATAAAGTCGATGTTACAGTACCTGACAGGTTCCCCGCAGCAAGCTCCAGGACTCGAAGCTCTCCGGGATGTTTGTGTGTTTGTTTCTACCTGTGTGCGTGTCCCGAGTCAGGAGACAGCCCACTGTCCCTTGCAGTGTCCCCAAAGAAGTGCTGACTTCGCCCCGCTGTGCGCCTCGATCTACAGCCCACTGACTCTGACGTGTAACAGGAGGAAAAGTCAGGTGGTGGAAGGGATTTATTGTTCTGTTTAAAAATACTTCATTCTCCTCTCGCCCTCTTCATTGTTTACGTGTAAAAAGAAGAAAGTAGGATATAAAATCTGCCAATTCACATTTGACATTTATAAATTTAATGTACTTCGGTGCATTTTATTACAATTTACAGCTGAGATGTGGTGTTGTTTTGTATTCTGAACAGCTCTAATACCCTTGCAGCCAGTTAATTTTATTGGTAAGGAAATATCTAATCTTCTGCGATTTTAACATAACAAATCCAGCTGTATTGTGAAGGCTGTGAAGAAAAGTCTCTTTCAGTTAAGGCAATTGGCCAAAATAAAGCCCATTATCTCCTGAGATCTTTTAGAGACAGTAATCCATGCCTTTATTACTACCCGGCTGGATTACTGTAACGCATTTTATTTCTATGGAGGACCAGCTCTACCATATTTACAAAAAAATACAGAAATAAATGAATGCTCAATAAATAAAAAAGCATACAATTAATTGCCCCCCAAAATACAATAAACAAATAAATGTAGGTAGAAACTAAATTATAGAGTGAGATATAAATATATCTCCTTATTAGCTTCTTTATTTATTTGCCTTTGTAATTTTATTTAATCACTTATTTACCCAGGAAAAAATTCCCCTTTGAGAATAAAAACCTCTTTTTCAAGGGAGTCCTGGCCAAGAGGCACCAAAGTTACTTAATAAACAAAATAAATAGATATACATTAAATTAAATGACAGGTACATAAGAAAAACATATAAAGTCAAACAATTACAGATAATTGAGGCTGCTTCAAATTCTTTCACTTTCAACTTAAAAACATTTAAGGATAAAAACTCAGTCAACTTCCAGCTTCTTTGTAAAAAATTCTATGCACAAGGAGCTGCGTAGCTAAAGACTTTTTTCCCTAGTTCTGTGCGGGCAAAAAGAACATTAAGACATGAATATGTATCATTCTTATAACAAAGGTTACCATAATCTAAGACAGATAAAAACATGGCAAAGACAAGGTGCTTTTTCACTCCAAAAGAAAAACATGTCATATTACGAAAGAAGAAGCCCAGTTTAACTTTTAATTTCTTCACAAGTTTAACAATAAAAGGTTTGCAGGTGAGGGAGTCATAAATTACAATTCCAAGGTATTTATATTCATGTAACACCTCAATGACATTCCCCTCCAGAGTGGATAACACTGGCAGGGTTTGAGGCACCTTCTTTTGATTTGAAAACAATAACTTTGTTTTGTCAGCATTAAGAAATAATTTAAGATTAATAAATGAATACTGTACAGCAACAAAGGCTTTCTGCAGGGTATAAATAGCCTGTTCAAGAGATGACCCAAAGCAATAAATAATAGTAGCATCAGCATAAAAATGCATATTAGTATCAGAGAAATGTACCAGGGGGCCAGGAGGGGGCCAGTGTGTTTTCATGTGGGCACAGAAAAAGCATGAAATAAAAAACAGGGCAAGGGATTCCAATATGTTAAGATAGCTGCATGAAGTGAAATTTCTATTCAATTAGGTTTAATTAAAATTCTAGGTCTTATTAGGCCTAATATACATTCGTAATTTAGGAATTGTATATATTTTTGACTTAATTTCTTTTAAAATTCCTAAAATCTGAATGAGAACTTAAGAAAAACTGATAAATTCAGCTGTAAAAGTCTAAGTATTTTTTAAAAAATTTTGTAAAACTTTTAGCAGATGAAAACTGGGATCCTATCTTAATAGCACTGAAGCTATCACCTTATTGTTTTTAGAAAATTTGTAAAACAGAATATGTAAGGAACAAAAAAAAAACAAAGAAATAGATCCAAATGACCTATCAGTAACCATGTCTGTTCCAAAACATATCATCATTAGAATTTCTTTGAGGATCATGTCTTCAGTGCAGGGTCCATAAAAGGGGCCAGGACATGTTCAACAGGGGCAGTGGCCCCTGTTAGCCCTTGCCTAGAACTGCCCATGTTAGTGCCTCTAACATTGCTTAACTCCAGAGAGTGCAAAACACTTCAGCATGTCTTTTATCCAGCATTTGTAAATATGAGCACATTACCCCAATTTTAGCCTCATTATACTGGCTCCCTGTACATTATAGGATTCATTTTAAAGTTCTTTTACTTGTTTTTAAGTCCCTCTGTGGTCTTGATCCATCTTATCTTTCTGAGTTGCTGCACCTTCATGCACCCCCCCGTTCACTCAGGTCAGCCGATCAGCTGCTTCTTCAGGTGCCAAAAACTAAACGGAATCTTAGGGGCGATCCTGCTTTCTCTGGGGCAGCTTCAAAAATGTGGAACAACCTTCCATTGCAAATTAAATTGTCTACTTCTTTGTCTGATTTTAAATTGCTCTTAAATACTCATATCTTTGCCTTGGCTTTCTAAACTGTGTGAGATGTTGATTTTAGTCTGTGATACATTATTTTAAATTACTTTTATTTTTATTCTATTATAGATTTTATAGTTCTAATTTTAATTTAATCTTTTATGCTTGTATGGTTTTTATGAGTCTGTGTAATGGTGTTAGTTGTTTCACTGTACAGCACTTTGGTCCTCTGATAAAGTGCTTTATAAATAGAGTTGGATTGGATTGGAAGGCTCCAGCGGACAAAAAACATCAAGAATAAAAGGATAAAAACAGAAAGATTGGAGGGGAGATATACATCAAGTTCTTCTAAAGTTTGAACAGATTCCTATCTGTTTTTAATAATCAAAATGTTTTTACCTGCAATTTATTGATGATCACACGTTTCTTGGACTTTTTTCAATGACATGATGTAATGTTTTAATCTGAAGTGTGCTTTGTGTTACATTCTCCATGTGTTTAATTTATTGGGTTTGTGTTGTGTGTGATTTCTTAATTCATGAACTGTTTCTGATTTATAAATTCATTGTTTAGTTTCTTAATGTTTTCTGGTGTTCTGTTCTTTGTATATTTCTATTTATTTCTTTTGGTCGGTTTGATTTTTTTCCACTTGAGTCTAAGTTCAAAAGTGAACCAGTTCTATTCCTGTGTATTATTGTTCTTCATTATCTTCCCTGCTTTTATTGTGCCCTAGCTGATCCACATTTCCTTTGATAAGCTCATATTTTTTCTTGAATATATTCTACCATGCAAGAGTATTTAGGCTCTAATTTTGAAATTCTTAACATTTATATTTTTTTGTGTCTGAAACAAGTTTTCTTTTTTTCCCCCCAGCAGTTTTATTGTCATTACACTGTAATAAGTACAGCACAACGAAATTCACTGTCTGCATTTAACCCATCCCCTTGGGGACCAGTGGGCTGCCATTGTGCGACGCCTGAGGAGCAGTGTGGGATAAAGGGTCTTTGATCAGGGAACCAGAGTGGTAGTCTGTGGGTGTGGGTTTAGAACTCACAACCTCAGGATTCCAACCCCTATAACCTAACCAATAGGTCACCACTCCCCTAAAAACATCAGCCTTTGTGTAACTAACTGGTGAATTGAGTCAATTAAATAAAATGTATCATTGACACTGAGCCTGGTTCTGCTGGAGGTTTCATCCTGTTAAAAGGGAGTTTTTCCTCTCCACTGTCGCTAGAAGCATGCTTAGTGTGAAGGATTGCTGAAGAGTCAATGAGTCGATGCAATCAAGTGATTTTCCTTAGATAGAAATCTTTGAATCAATTTCACTATATGATCTGGTGAAGATAATATCTGCGACAAAGGTCCATAACCTTTATGGACAGGATTTCTAGGCACAGC
>NW_015150683.1:113338-131475 GCF_000732505.1 Cyprinodon variegatus
CTGCAGGCTTCCGTCTTCCAAGACCTACAGCAGGTGCCAGAGCATTTGGCAGCTGACTGTGTAACAGTTGGGATAAAGACCAGCTTCTCCAAGTCCAAGTCCAAGTTCATGGTTTCCACATGGAAAAAGTGTCTTTCCCTCTAAAAATTAAAGGAGAGTGGAGGAAATTTAGTCTCTCGGGTTCCTAATTAGGAGTATGCCACATTAATGCATTATTATGTCAGAATAAACTCCCTGTTATAATCTCATGACTTACTTGAAAAACAAAGCCTTTTTCAGATGTCCTATTTAACTGTAAAGCTCAGACACATACGGACTAAAATGACAACAATTTCCTTACAAAGGGGGAATGAGAGTATCTCTCAGTGTCCTGGGCCAATAGAATGCTAATGGTCTTTAAATTCAGCACTCAGTAAACACATAAAGGACTCAACCCAAGCGGATAATTTGCCCATGAAAACTGTCCTCAGATGCTTTTTATTCGCCACTGTTAAATACAGATTAAAAGGAAAGTCAGCTGTAAATCTTATGTCTTTGTTTACATTCACGTTCATGTTTGCTGCTGTGAGCTTTTTCCGAGCAAGTAGAGGGGATTGTTTATCTAAGAGTATAAAGTATATGTTTGTTCTTTGCTCAGGGAGAGGAATCTCTAATTTTTTTGTAATAAAGACGGGACCAGGATGTAATGAAGTGAAGCTGTAATGTAGAAGCACAGCTAGCTCATGCCCTGCAAGTCTTTAAACAATGCTTTCACTTAGGCTGATCCTAGTTTCTTCCTATGGGCACAAGACAGAATCTCCATGCAAACATTCGTACCTTTGGCAATGAAAAAGAACAACAAGGAGTTGGATTTTTTTAAGAAAGTCGACATGAGGAACATTTTTCTCTAGAATGCATATTTCTAAAAAACTTTCTGTAAATGCCAACTTTATGTTATTTTATGTTGATATTGAAATGGTGAACAAAGTAATTTTCTTTTACCTTTGATATTTACAACACTAATAAAGCCCTTTAAGGTACAAAAGGAACAATGCAATTGCAGGGAGGAAAGAAAGGAGGCCTCTGATTGGTCAATTCTACATCCGCTCTAAACATGAGAAAGGTACTTACAGTTTTTTATTAATCAGAAGTTGTGCTTGCTATTTTCATACATATTGCTGTGTTGCCTGCCTGACGGACAGTGGTACCGACTTTGATCTTAGCTGCAACTTCACACGTCTAATAGTTTGATAAGTTTGATTAATTTAATATTCAGTTAGAAAAAGGTTGCTTCATTAAAAAAAATTATAATAAAAAAATGACTTGAATCAAGGAAAAAGGTATTTGAATCCAAAAATATAGCTGAGACTAAAACAAATCAATTTAAACGCTGCATTTCTTTAATTGAAGATATTTTGTCTGATAGAAGTAAAGGTTTTTTTTGTTTGATGAAAGTTTTTTCTTTTTGTTGTTGTTATGTTTGGACCATATAATGGGAGAGACATTTGTGTCTTTAGAATTTAATAAAAAAGAAGTTGCTCTAAAAAAATCAATAAAGAAATGACACTTCAATGAAAAGAAAATGTTATTCAATCATAGAAAAACATGCTTTTTTTTTCCTTTTCTGTGATGAAAACTTTTTTCCCCATTGAAGTAACTTTTATTTGTTTGTCTGAAGGAACTTCTTTTTTCATGATTTATAAACAAACAAATGTCCTACCTATTATATGGTCAATATATGGCCCCAAACACAAAGCAACATTACTTGCTAATTATAAATGATGCTTAACAGACAGAAAAGCTTGACTTCTCTGAAAGAAAATATTTTAAATAAAAGAAAAACAGGTGTCAGATATATTTTTGAGTCTCAACTATATTGTTTTGCATTCAAATCAAACATTTTCTTTAATTTAAGTATTGTTTTTAATTTAAAATATATTTTTGATTGAAGTAAAATTTATTTTATTGAATAATAAAACAAACCTACCTTCATATAATAGGCCCTGAATGTAGGTGAGCTCTATTTTCCACTTCTCTGTGGACAAGATTGTTGAATTAAAAGCAGCTTCTGAGACAGGACCAAATTGTTAACGCCACATGTTAAATTGCGGATCA
Source organism: Cyprinodon variegatus (assembly GCF_000732505.1). NCBI lineage: Eukaryota > Metazoa > Chordata > Actinopteri > Cyprinodontiformes > Cyprinodontidae > Cyprinodon > Cyprinodon variegatus. The sequence continues at coordinate 115,433 of NW_015150683.1, forward strand.
GTCATTCTGGGATTTTGGTGATGATAAAGATCAGTGCAGAATACTTATGTTCTTTTTAGCTTGTGAGGAAAATTTTCCTGGGATAACAGCGCCACATCAGAAAAAACTGGAGGACAGTCGCAGTGACTTCTTCAATATTGCACTTAAGTTTAAAGCCACTTGGTCAGGCTCTTCAGTAACATGAAGTGGTTCAAATCAAGATTAGGAGTTTTCTCCACTCTGGTCTCCTCTCATCCTCTTCTTATTAAGGAAAGCTTTAATGCATAATTGGAATTGTAAATTTAATGTTCAGCTAATTCTTTATTTGTTAATGTATTTTTTTGTATAACAAATAAATAAAGGAAATGTTCACAGGGGTGGCCAGGCCCAACCCATATTTGTTTTACTACATAGAAACCCTCTGAATAACCACAACAAATATGCACCACAACATATTTTTGAAAAATATTGTTGTTTTATAAAACATGTGAGTCAGGAAATTGTCTATATACCAAACTGAACGATTGTTGTTCTCTACTTAAAAAAACACTTTAGATTTTAAAATGGACTTATTTATTTATTTTATTTAAAATGTCGATGCATAAAAACCTCATTTTATTTCAGTGTGAAATTCTGTTTAAAGTAACAGATTACAATTAAAAATGTCTCCATACCTTTGCTGGTTGTTGATTTTCTTTATTCGGACCACGCTGATTTTTAATTGGTTACCCCTGGCCTAGTGGCTACAGCAGTACGTTTGTGCTCTGAGAAGGTTGTAATTACCCAAGCCTCCACTTTGGGTTTCTGAGCAAGACCGTTAACCCCACAATGCTCCCCGAAGGCAACACAATGGCAGCCCAATGCTCCCCAAGGGGATGGGTAAAAATGCAGAGTGAATATCCCCATTGCTGGACAATAAAGGGATTTAAATTTAAATTTATGCGGTTCTGTTTGTACCTATAAATACTGGATTAAAGTCCTTAAAGGTATAGTGTAAGATTGTTACCTGCCCGCGCCACTTTAAAGAAAAATAATGTGCATGCGCAACCCTGTACCTGCTCCCGAGAAAGAACGCATATTAAACATGTGTTAAGACCTTTTTTATTTACCTTCACTGCCTGCAAATGATTGTAGTGGTCATGTTGCCCTTCGTCTGCTTGCCTTACAGCTGCTTTTTAAACCAAGTATTTTATTAGATAATTTACAGCACCAAGTGATTATTTGTGGCAATGCATAAAATTTTTATTTTTATTTAACCAGCAGATCCATATGTGTTAGAATAGCAGATTCTTAAAGGTATAGTGGAGGATTTTGATGAACTTTTGAAACACCTGTTTTTATCACATTTCTCCTTGTGCACGCTCTGTTTAAAAGTTGCTGGTTGCATTGTCACACAAGCTTACTTTCCAAAACAAGATTTAAAATTTTTCCACTATGTCAGACTCACCACCGGTAAGTGAAAATGGGGACGAGCACGTAGGACAGCCTTACATAAACACATCACCAGATTGATTGACAATTAGAAGGAACACTTATTTTGATGATTCACCCAGAAAAAGAACATCCTCCACTATATCTTTAAGATACCGCTTGTTGTAATCCATGTATGCCAAAGTAAAATGTGCTTTAAATGTGCTTTAATTTTGACATTTACAGCTGGTGCTGTCTATCTCCAAAAGTGGCTCTTGCCAATTAGCTACAAGTGGAGCTCTTTGGTACAATCTCCTGATTGAATATTATAGAAACAGCACTAAAACATGGAGGAGAAAACAGCATATGCAGATCTTCCAATTACATTTAAAGCTTAGACACTTAAGGACTAAAATGGTAACCCTTACTGTACGTTTGGAGGATGAGAGTTACAGAGATTTTGCAGCATCCTGGGCAACCGTGTGTTAATGCACTTTAAATTCAGCACTCAGCAAACACATAAAGGACTCAACCCAAGCAAGTAATTTTCTCCTGTAAATTGGCCTCCGCTTCTTTACATCCTGCACCGTTATATGCAGATGAAGTAGAAGGTTGGCTGTAAATCTAAAGTGTCTTTGTGGTCATTTCGGTTACTGTTTGTTGCTGTGAGCTTATTCCCAGCAATGGGAATGAACTGTTTAACTAAGAATGTCTGTTTGGTATTTAAGGAAGATGAATGTACTTTGTTCTAATAAAAGTGGATCCAGGATGATATTATTGGAGCTAAAACATTGCTTTAGTTGATGCTGATGTTAGTTTCTGCCTGAGGACACAAGTCAGGGTATCGCTTTGGGTAGCGTTGGCCAAGTGGTTAGAGCAGTGCCCTCGTGCCGTGAGAAGGTTGCAAGTGCCCGGTTCAATCCCCACAGCCTGCACTCTGGCTCTCTGAGCAAGACCTTTAACCTCTAAATCTATTGCTCTCTTAGTGCTACAAATGGCAGCCCACTGCTCCCCAAAGGGATGGCTTAAATGCAGAATGTGAATTTCATTGCTTTGCAATGTAATGAAAATAAGGTTGAATTCTATTCTACTTTAAACATTTGCACTTTTGACAATGAAAAAGAATTAAAAAGGTGCTTAAAGATGATTTTTTTTCATACCTAGATTTTAATTTTCAAGCATTCAGCAAGTCATTTGACTTTGGAAATATTTTTATCTAATATAGAGTGCAATGATATAAGCTTGATATTAAAGCTAATTTTGTCACGGTTTTAGTTCTGTTAAAGTTTTCTTTTTGAGTTTTCATTGGTTATATTTCCATTTTTGTGTTATCCTTGTTGTTTTTTGTTGTGTTTGAGTTCTTATGTATTTCTTGTTTACTCTCTGTTGCCCCCTTGTGTCAGTTCCTTTATCCGAGCTCCCTTCTAGTTTCTTCTCTCCACACCTGTCCCAATCAGCTGATTAGTATAATCTTTGTTCAGTCAGACATTTATACTCCTCCTCTTCATTTACTGTTTGCTGGTTCCTCGTCATTTCTTTGCCCCTCATGTATGTTTTCCTTGACGTCTCCTGGATTTCTCCTGAGCGATTGCATTCCAGTCAATGAGTCGATGCAAAACTAGTTTTCCTTAGATAGAAAACTTTGAATCAGTTTGACTGTATGATCTGGTGAACTGAAAAGTGCCCTGAGATGACATGTGTTGTGAGTTGGCGCTATATGAATAAACTGAATTGAATTGATTTTGGTTTTCTGTATTTTGTTTGTGGAATTCTGCTTCTGTTGCCTTAAATCCTGCATTAAATCGGCAAGAAACCACCTCAGCTTCAGTCTCTGCATTTGGATCCTCTTCAAACCTCCACTCAACCTGACAAATTTTAGGTTCTTTTATGTAGATATATGGGCGTAAAGTTCAATGTGGTGTTTGATATTAATGACTCTGATTTTTGCAAGTTCCAAAAGGCTCCAGGCTCACAAGTGGGCGTATGGTTGTTGAATTGAGGGAGACATGCAGTGTTATTATTAACTGACTCATCATTCTTTGTTTGGTCAACAGGTTTTTATTATTAGCCTATATTATGAATCCCATTGTCTCTTTAGCTATAAAATGTAAAATCCAATGCATTTGAAAGGTTGGGAGTCATCCAATAGCTGTCAAAGTTAATAAATGTTTAATTGGATTTGATTTAAAATTGCTGAGGCATCCAGTGATGATCAATTTGACTCACAAAGTAGGAGTTACATCGTACCAAACATTATGGCCGAAATGGATTAATTAAAGCAGTTGGTAAAATCCACTTCTTGAATTGGAATGACTTATTTAAAAAACAGAACAAATCAGCAAGTTGGACACTTCTTTGTGAATATTTTACATGCATCAATATTTCCCGAGCTTACAGGGATTTTTCTGCCTTTCACAAGGATTTTGGATTACGAGCTCTGGCAGGATGCTAAGAGGTGGCAACCCAGACCAGGATGCAGAGAGGGCAGAACAGCAGCTTTTGTTCCTGCATCTGCCTGATAAGATTGGGACTACAGCCCAGAGTAAGGAGATTCAATAAATACAGAGCTCTTCCAACAGGAGGTGCATGGAAGAAGGGCAGTACTGAGAAAAATATAATTCATACATAAAGTTTTGAAAACACTCTCTGACTTTTCAGCTTCTTTTTAGTCTCAGTTTGAAAAGTTTGATTGGCACCCAGCATTGACACATTAAGAAGCTCCAATCCATTAATTCTGCTGACATGTGGAGCTGCTGCAGCTGCAGATGATTGAGTTCTTGTTCGTAATCCCATTACAGCGCAGCAGATTCAGAGTTCATTTGCAGCTTTGTATGAAGACATGCTTCCATCTGAAAATGGGACAAATCAGAATTGGCAGCAGCTTGCCAACTCAAAGCTTCTTATGGCAGCGCATCAAAGAAGAAAGTCTTAACTTTAAAAAATAACAAATATAAAACTTATTTTAGCGGTCAAAAAAAAAAAACAAGTTGGTTTTAGAATAAAGGGATATCACTCTCCTGAGTCTCACCTGTCTATGAGGATTAAGGTGTCATCATGTGATGTCAACATTAGATTTTGAGGTGAAGCCTCCAACAATCTGGATGTATTGTAAAAAAAAAAAAGGTAATTTTAAGATTAATAAGATAGAAATCCTTAAGATAACTTAAGTTATTTTAAGTATTATTAATGGGAGAAGGGGTATGTCAAATAAGTTTTACGTCTTCATACCCCTTTTCAGGCAATTTACATGAATTAATCTGCTGATAAAGATTCTCAGTCATCCAGGTCATAGTCATTCCAAAAAAAGAAAATTAAAAACAATCCACTGGACTTTGAGGATTTATAAAGTAGCCCATCCAAAACAAAAACAAATTTTTGATGGGCTACTGTATAAAACCTGGAACTCAATGCAATCCCTGACATTTTGAATTGAAAAAGCTTCCTGGATGGGAAGTGAAACGTCTTCAAACTTGGAAAAAAAAGGCCAGTGGATTGTTTTTTTAACCTTTTTTGGAATACATGAATCAATAATCAAAAATCAATAACCGATAATCAATGTCAGACTCCAGGCTATATATACTGACAAGTTTAATAAGCGGAATTTCTTATTATTAATATTATAATTTATTAGCTTCTATTTATGTTAAAATAAATTACATTTATTTTGAACTGAAAATTTAATTTAGTGTTTTTTTCAACTTGTAACAAATCGCTCTTTATCTGTGGTACATGGTTGTTTAGACTTAGACAGATTTATTTTGTCATTTCGTATATATGAATGTAAACAAAAAGAAATTTCATTTAAAACAGCTCAAGACAATTTCATTTTTTAAAGTGCAACCTTGAAAAACATTAATATATACATAAACAAATAGTAATATAAATATATCACTGTATATTTACAGTTCTAACATTAATTATTATTATTTTTTCTATAAATAAAAGAACGCATTTTACACAACATTCAGCAGTCTAATGGCAAAGCATGGGAGAGAAAATATAATAGAATCTGCTGGATTGGATGCTTTGAAGTCAATGTAAGTTTGTTTGAAATATTTCTGAAATTGACTGATCTATAATTGTTATTTTTATTATCTGTCTGAAATGAATTCCTTTCATTCATTCATTCATTCATTCATTCATTCATTCATTCATTCATTCATTCATTCATTCATTCATTCATTCATTCATTCATTCATTCTACTTAACACTCATGATAGAAAAAGATAGGTCTTTCAAGCTGCAGTGTTTATAGTCGTATTGAAGTAAACCTAAAACATCTGCAGACTGAATATGTTTCTCTCCAAAACTACAATTCATTAAAAGACACTCAGGAATATTTTGTATACAGAATTTATTAAAACAGACATGAAATTTGACATTAGTCATTTAACCAACAACTAGTTTAACTGTATAATAAACACTCTCAGAAAAATTCAAAGCCCTACCAGTATTAACCTGCATACTGAAGATTAAAAATCAAATATGACAAACACTCATAATACATCCATCCATCCATCTATTTGCCAGCTATCAACTGCTGAGTGGCTCTGCAATATACTGGCGGTGTGCCAGTATATTGCAGCAGAACACAGAGACAAACATTCATTCACGCACACAATCACACCAAAGGAGAATTTAGAGAAGCTAATTAACCTAACAGTCATGTTTTTGGACTGTGGGAGGAAGCCGGAGTACCCGGAGAGAACCTACGCATGCACAGGGAGAACATGCAAACTTCATGCAGAAAGATGGAATCGAACCAGGGACCTTTTTGCTGCAAGGTGGCAGTGCTACCCACTGCGTAACTGTGCGACCCAAACATCCATAATACATTCACAAAAAAAAAACTTACAAGGCTGAAAAAACAACTACTGAATTCTGTGGACATGGACGATCGATTGGTCTGTATGTACTGTCTGTCACCACATGCTCATCTAGGAGGGGCGAGTCCTGCAAGGTCAATGACTGGATACAATCTGCTGGGTTTCCTTGGATAGAAAACATTTCACTAATCTGTCTGTATAGTTTGAATGAATTGCCTCTCTAAAGTGCCTTGAGATGACATGTGTTGTGAATTGGTACAATATAAATGAATAACCTGAATCATTCATCTCTGTCAGTCCGTCTGACCATAGATTTACTTTCTAAGATCAGTCCAACAATGAAAACGTAACACATAGAGGAATTAACTGTCTTTTTTTATACCTTTGATGGTTTGTATCTCATTTTTTTATCTGTATCTTCTCTGTTGTTGGCGTCTGTAGTAGACAACAAAACATTTGAAGATAAAACAGAGGACATTCAGTTTGGCTTAGAAAGATCGTGATCTCATGATCTGGAGATTTAAGAGTCTGAGTCAACTGTTTTGAAGTGAGGCATTGTGAATCATCAAGAGATACTGTTGCCAGAAAGGAGTGCCAGCTGCACCAACATTTGTTAAATGTGGAAAAGCAGCAACACGATAGAAACACCATCTTACATCCAGACTTCTCATCCTCCTGCAACCAAAACAAATACTTACGGGTCCCTTTAGTTTCTGCATATGGTAAAAAAAAAAGGGTCTTCATCATCTTTTTTTTCTTCATTTTTTATCTTTGCCTTGTTTTTCTGCTGTAAAAACACCAAATTTGAGAACCAGCCCCCGATGTTTTAGATAATGAATTCCAACCCCTGACAGCTCCCTTTGTGATGAGATAATCAATGCTATTCACTTCTCCTGTCAGGTTTTGACGGCGCTGCTGAGTGGCAAGCATGCTTTTCCTGATGAGCTGAATTTTGTCAGAGAAAATCTGCCTGACAATGTAATTATGAAGCTCTCATTCTGGTTCAAAATATACATTTATACGCCTACATTTACAGTGAGATTTTAAAGTAAATGAACATATCAGTGAGCTGTCTTACCAGCTGATAAAGGGTGGAGGTCAGAGGACTGGAATTAACTAAAAGCAGGAGTAAAGAGAGGCTAGTAGAACCAAATATATGTAACAGGAAAGGCAAATACAAGTTAGGTTAGAGGTAGAAATACATTTTCTTCACTCCTCTACTCCTCCTCATTCTCAGCTCGTTAGGCTATTTAACCACATTTCATTAAACACTGTCTCATCTTTTGCCCCTTATACTGGCTTATTTCTCTGGCTTGTTTCCCTTGTATTCTTTTTTATCACCCTAATATGTCACAAACTCTAATTTGGCCTATTCCCAGCCTGTAATGCTGTTCTAGTTCAGAGATTTGTCTGAAAATAAGTTTCCAATATCATCTCTTTTTGCTTTTTAAGATACCCCTATTTGAGATCTGAGAGTTTGGGTCAGTGCTGTTCTACTTTTAGAAATAAAAACCATCATGAATGAAGGAAGAAACAGCAGGATTAATGCTTGTAAAGCAGGGGTCACCAATTAAAAATCAGCAGAGTCTGAATAAAGAAAATCAACAACCAGTAAAGTTTCCGGAGACATTTTTAAATAGAATGTGTTACTTTAAACAGAATTTCCCACTGAAATAAAATTAGGTTTTTATGCATCATTGACATTTTAAATAAAAAAACTAAATAAATCCATTTTAAAATCTATAGTGTTTTTTTTTAAGTAGAGAACAACAATCTTTGTCAGTTTGGTATATAGAAATTTTCCTGACAAAAATATTTTATAAAACACCTGAACTGACCGTTTGTTATATATATATTTTTTCTGTCTTAATGAGAGCAGTGGGCTTTATGCTGCCCTGCAAGGCTTTAAACCTGGGTTTGAATGGAGACAAAGCCATTTTTAAGCACATATCAAGGTGCTCCTTTTGAGCCTGGATCCATATTTATTTCTGATTATGTTTATGGTGGAGAATCCTGCTTCACAGCAGCAGGTTGAGCCAAACATACTCAAAATGTTCAGGGTCACTTTTGAGCACGCCATTTCACTTTTCTTAAACTATTCCGTAAAAGTTTAAAAAACAAATCCACTTGACTTGGTTTCCAAGATTTGAAGACGTTTCACTTCCCCTCCAGGAAGCTTTCTCAATAGCCAAGTCAAATTCCTTGTAAGTGCAAACCTACTTGGCAATAAACTTGATTCTGATTCTGATTCTGATTCTGATTCAATACAAATGTCTGGCATTTGAATTAAAAAAGCTTGTTTTTCAAACTTTTACGGAATGACTATTACCTAGATGACTGAGAATCTTCATCAGCATTTTCTAAAACTAGTTCACCACAGTTCTTCCAGCAGTCCACACTTTCTCGGCTTTCTTTTTCTCATTATCTTCGCCTTCTTTCCCATCGCCCGGCTTGCCACAGGTTTACCTGCTGTGTTTAAAAGTAGCTAGATGCAGCAGCCCAGACTGACAGCAGCTTATTGGCTAATTTATATCACACATAGCCTGGTGCCGGACGCTTCGGAGAGTTTTACCGTATTAACAGGAGAAGAGAAGCAAATGAATTTAGACACTGTCATCGGACAACATGCAGTAATTTATAAATGCTTTAAATCAGATTGGATCCGGATTAGCCAGCAGGTGTGTCCAGATCCGGACTCCAGTTAGCATCCGTGACCTCTGTTGCAGGGTGTGCACCGACACTCTAGTTGACATTTTTATGATGAACTAAGAGTCACAGGTTATTTTAACATGGATGATTCATTTCCATAAATCATTACACAGCAGTCTTTTTTTCTTTGTCTCTCAGTGAAGATTGTTTAATTGGGCAGAACCGCAGTGCACTTTTTTTTTAAAAGCAATCTAATTAGAATAAAAGTTTCTGACTCAGCTGCTTAACATACAATTGTAATCTTTATTCAAACAGGACAGATTTAATGCCTACTTGGTGAAAAGAATATAACAAGGTTTAATTCGGTGTGTTATTATAGATTCTAAGCTGCACTGAGAATATTTTATTGTCCAGATAATTTAACCAGGGACAGGATTTAGCTAAACAATGAAACCAGAAACATGCACTTTGAGTTCCTCTACTGCTTTAAATGCAGACAGACACCTTAGATGTGGCCTTTAACCTACAAGAGCTGTTATTCCTCCTGGTTTCTTGAAAAATCCTTATCAGATCATTACATGAATGCTGAAAAGATGACAGTCACAGAACTGGGTAAGTTGTTACATTCCAAAATGTTTGTTTTAGTGCCTGTTGTACACTTGGATATCAATTAGCTTTTCTAGCAAATTGAACATAATTCATGGCTAACTGTTCAGTTTGAAAATGATTGATGTTCAAGATTTTGTCTGTGAATCTACCTTTCTTTTAAACTACCAGACATTTTATATCGCATGTGTTAAATTTTGAATGAGAGACCAGTTTTATGTCTTGGCCAAGCATTCATTGATATTTCTGCTCTTTCTCAGTCTAAAAATTAAGAGAATCGTGTAAGAATCCATCATTTTTGCTTGTCAGCTTCACATTGGTTAATAAGTTCTTCACCTTAACAAGACACTAAGTCCGGAGACTTAGCTATGAGTCTCCCCTTTAGGGACACAGTTATTCATACCGTAAACGTTTAAAAAATGATCCACTGGACTTGGTTTCCAAGGTTTGAACAGCTGGACTTGGTTTCCAAGGTTTGAAGACGTTTCGCTTCCCCTCCAGGAAGATTTCTCAATTCAAAATGTCTGGATTCGCATTGAGTTTGCGGTTTCAAATAGACAAGGTCTTGTATTGCTCGGAAACATGCAAACTGAAACTGACCAGCGGGTCGTTTGGTTCTATTGTTAGCCTGTAATATCTGAAACCTGTCTATGATTGTGATATTCTTTAAGGGTGTTTTTCTCCTTTGTATCAACGTTCTGTAACGGACCAAAAAGAGTCAAATTTACCTTTAATGGTCAAACTAAATTGCTAAATTTGTTGCAATTTTCCAGACAGACAATCTCCAAGGATTGCAGACTGATGTAACTGGTTTCAAGAGACAGTTAACCTCACATCTGTCACATTAAACCACTCCTCTCATTTGGCAGCTCTGGTGTTCTGTTGTCTCAGATTAACAACAATGTTAAAGTTAAAAAGAAGCAGAAAATGTACTTTCTTTTTGGCTCCTGACCTTTCAGAAATATCACCTCTTTAATCTGTTCTGAACATATTTTGATTCTTCGATTCCGGGGTAGTTAAACTTCAAACCTTTAGCTTTAACTTTACTGTTTAATATTTTTTGGTTGTTTTGTGTGTCCGTTTGCGTTATTCCTTAGCACATTAATTATTGGTGAATGAGAACTGAATTCTTGATTACAGTGATTCTAAGCTTCAAACTACAATAAAACTGTGATTGATGTGTTTTTATCTCTGATTGGTAGAAAAGCATACAATTATCTCCTTTTACTTTTTCAACTGTGTAAAAAATTGCTCAGTAAAAAATAAAAATGATGGATTTTTTTTAAATAGATTGTGAATATGCTTTTTTATTTGATTTTTTTTACTCTGATTGTATTGTCTAACCTGTTTTACTGATCGCACAAAACAGAACATTTTGAATTATTCCCATTGGGATGGCCATTTGCAACTTCCTAACCTAAGTTTTGTTCAAACATGCCTCTTAATCCACATGAGAGCTGTTATGTGCTCACATAAATGGACAGGAAACAAAAAAAATTGATGGAGAAAACCCCTCTAAGCGATTTCTGCATCTGTCTCCTGATTTCCAAATCTACTGAAGATCCAGCTCTCTAAGAAAGCATACAGGGAAGAGATGTAGGGGAACATAATCTTTATCTGTTTAATGAATATTCATAAACTAGCTGCAGGGTGAGTAATTTATTCTTGTTCGCCGCTAAGAGATACAAGACCCTTTTGTTATTTTAGGAGTAAACATGTTCCCTTTACTTCTGTCTGTCTCAGCGGTGTGTTTCTGCAGAGAGGTCATCGTGTCCTGCTCGGCACTGATGGAGCTGTCACATCTACTGTTATCACTGATGCTCCCACTGAGACGCGCTCACACAGTCACCGCCTTTAAAAAATGTGTGTCATGAATAAAAACGCATTTATGCACAGTACTGTGCATCATCCTGCATCATCGGTAATTTCTTTAAAGGTTTCTCGGCACAAGACTCGTCATTTTATCCGACGATAAATCAGCCGTTGAGGTGGTGACATTGGCAACATTGGGCATGTAAGGTCAAGGAAAATGGAATGGATTTTATCTAAAAACAAAGCAGTGTATAAATGAAGTGGATGGATTTTTTTTCTTCCACAGGTCTGAAAAGTGTGGCATGTACATGTGTTCAGCTCCCTTCATTTTGGCACTGCTAAATAAATTCAAAGGTGGTTCCTGAAGGAGTTACATGTTTCAGGTTATTAACCGCATGTTAAATCAGAGAAAGATAACCTCAGTGAGTAGGTTTGAAGTTTCAAAGTGAAGCAAATGAAAGATTTTTACATATTACACATCGTTTTTTTCCTTTTTTGTGTATTTAAGCATAATTGTTAGTTACTTAGTTACAATGCTCGATTCATTAGTGAAAAAACACAATAATTCAACATAAATCCCAGAGTATCTCTAGAGGTTTGTGAACTCTAGGTTGAAGACCTCTTTTCTATAGACAAAAGTCAACCATTGAGGCTGCTGCACGCTATAATGTCTGATTCGATCTATAGCAGCTATTCTATAGTCACTTGTTCCAGTTTGCTTCCTCAAACACTTGGTTAAAAAGAATTGAGTTTAAAACCCTAACTTTGGTAGCCATGCTTGTTCACGGTGCGAGACAATTTCTAGATAAAAGATGAACTGAGAACTTTGAAAATCTTTATGCATCTTTATAACATGGAGAGGCTATAGCTGCTGCATAAGTCCACAGTGAGGCAGTGGGTAGCAGTGCTGCTTTGCAGAAACAAGTTCTGGGTTCGACTCCCGGCCCAGAGTCTTTCCGCATGGAGTTTGCATGTTCTCCCTGTGCATGCGTGGGTTCTCTCTGGGTACTCCGACTTCCTCCCACAGTCCCAAAACATGACTCTTAGGTTAACTGGTTTCTTTACATTCTCCTTAGGTGTAAGGGTGTACGTAAATGGTTGTTTGTCCTGTTTGTCTCTGTTGCTTTGCAATGAACTGGCGACCTGTACATGGTGTGCCTATCCCGCCTCTCGTCCATAGACAGCTGGAGCTAGGCAACAGCACCCCTCGCGAACCCAGCAGGGATGGATGGGCTATAGCTGCATTTTGGGATGTGGTAAACAAGGTTGTTACTTCAGTTTTAAAGTACCAATAGTTTGCTTACACAATAACTTATTTACCCTGTTCCTGATACAGTATTTAGCATGTCTTAACCATCCATATGTACATTTTATTGAGATTGCACTGAATACGTAATGTGGTCTTCTAATTTTCTCCATTCGGACTTTGTCTTAATACACAAATTAGTCATGAACAACAAATTATGTTGCAATGGGACACCGATTATTGTGCCAGAATGTGAATACGGGCAGAGATTTTTTATTTGATTGATCTCAAACTTTCAGTCATCCTTCTTGCCTCTGCTTGAATGTCTTCCTCTCTTTGACTAAGCACTCTATTTGATCAAATCTATGGAAAAGGAGTATAGCGTCTTAACGTTTAGGGTTCCTTCACATCTCTCTCCTGCCCTGCAGATGTTCATGTGCACACCTACTCCTACGCAACATGTGAACCTATTAGGAGCAGAATATTAGCTAAATAGATGGCTGGGGCTCATGCAGAAAGAATAAAGGCAAATTATAGCAACAGGGGGACAGCTCTGAGCTCCCTGTGTTGCAGCGCTGTGCATTCCTGCTGAGCTCAGTGGGGTGGAATCAGTGGAATGAAGGAATGCAATTACTGACACAACACTGCTCTCATGGTCCCTCAGATACAGCACATCGGTTGCTCTGTTCATGTGGTCTACCATTAAAAATCAGATTTTGTCTTCCTGGTGAGCGAATCTACTGCCCAGAAACTACATGGGTCATGCTGCAGTTGTGCTCTGATTGGAACCTTTTGCAGCTAAAACTCTAAAAACACTGACATTGCTTTTTTATTTAGCCTCCTACACGTGGCAATCAGTTTAAGCATATTTAAAACGTAGCCCTAGAATCTTACTACGTTACATCTACATTAGGAGGCATCCAAAAAAAAAATCCTCAGGATGAAACTGAGGGTTGGTATGAGAATTTTCAGAATAAAAATTACATGAATTTCTCTGCTTTGAAACAAAAGGTTAAACTCTATTTTACAGACTTAGCCAAAAGTCTGGAACAGTAGGATTCTAAAGAGTCTACCCCGCTTTCTATACATGTATTTATACCTTATAGATTTTACACAGAGTAAGCTACGGAAGCGTATTGCATTCACCAAAGAAAAAATATGTGAGAGTTTCCTGATCTCAATATAATGAGATCTTATTTGGTAATTACTAGATAAGATCTCATAATTATAAGATAATATGTTATATATTTAGGCAATCAGGAAGGACATTTATCAATGAGTGGGTTTTCGGGTTTAATATGCTTTTATTTTCTTTTAGGTTTGCAACACTGGGAAATAATTAGTTTCCTCAATGTGGATGGAATTAGTTTTAGTTTGTCAGCATTGCACAGTAGGTCCTTAGGATTGTTCAGGCAAAAAAGCCCGCTCTACCCCGACTTGTTGGAAGCTGCATTGTTCCTGCAGGAGCAAATAAACCAGCACTGGATGCTTTATGGCTATAAATGAATTCATCTGAAATGCATTCTAGCTGGCTTGGTGGTGTCCCAAAGAACTGCCCGCCGATACCTTCTCAAAATCCTAGATCCTCCAGAAATACAGCTGAGGATTCAGAAACTTTATGTGGCATGTCGATTCATATGAAAAGCTAAAACCAATATGTATTAATGGAGCTGTTGACAGATTTGTTATATGCATTGGCGTAACAACACAACAATAGGCCCGTGAGCAACATTATCTGAGTGGGCCCCATATGAAATAAAGCAGCTCATCTTTCCTTTTTCTTTTCTGGAATCCGCTTAAGTACCTCTTTTTGGTATCTGTTAGGGTTGTTAAGTTTCCCTAACTTTAACCTATAAAAAATGAAACAAAGAGAGTGTAATTTTTTTCCTGTAATGCTTTGCAAAGCGGAAGATAGACAGAGCTTTAGGATCACTCTGTGCATCTTCGTTTGGCTCGGCACTAGCAGGGCTTTTTATTGAACAGTCAACACATTACAACAGCAGGCGTTAGACAAAGCATGAACTTTTAAGATAGAGAACTTGTCTGGTTTCAGTATATGCTTTTAAAAAAGGTGTCGGGGTCATAAACTTTAACTTCTGTGTTTCTCAAATGAAAAACAGGAAAGCATTCTTGCAAAACATTTGACCCTCTTATGACCTGCACACACTATTTCCACTGATGAGAATAACATAGCAATATAAAACATATAAATGAATAAAATGATAAAATCAACAGAAGTCATAATAACTCCAACAGTATCCATCGTCGCTAACACATTGTACGTAACGGTAATGGTTTTAATCTACACTCTGGGTTACCCATAATTCTAAGCCATATTCTAAAAAATAAAATACTCAAATACATTGTTCTTTTAAGATCTTTATTGCGGTTTAAAATATATTATTTGAGTGTATTTTTTTTACCAACTGTGTAATGAACTATACACAGTTATTAACATAGTAATTAAAAATACAACTGTCTGCTTTGCTATTGGTGTCGTGTTTAAACGGCTCACCATCATGTTGAAATCTGGCATGTGTTGGGGTATAAATAAGGTCCGGTGAGTCAATCAGGTGAGTTTAAAAGGAATTTTTTGCACCATTACTTCTGCAAAGAGCCGTCCTAGTCCACAATTGCGTAGGGGGCCAACCAGGTGTGTCAGTGATGGGGCCCCTAAGAGGTCAGGAGCTCCTAAGCAACTGCATTCTCTGCTTACCGCCATTGGTTATATGGCTGCAAGCTTACTCCACAAGTAGTAATCCCAGGGTTATAGCTAGGTACTTTGCTGATGAAGTGGAAAACAGGAGCAGAACTCCAACGCGTATCAGGTCAGACCTTGGTACAGAGAACTGTTCAGTGGAAAAGATGCAGATATTTTTAAGAAGTAATCATGAAGACCAGTTTTCTGAGAGTTGCTCAATGACTGGCTTAAGTTATCATAACCAAACATATAGAAAATACCTCGTAATTACCTCGAGATCAGTATCTCGTAATCATAAGATAAGCTGGTCTGATTGTTTTTTGTTTGGTGAATGCAATACCCTTTCATAGCAAGCAAATAATGTAGGGTGAAATGACATCTACAATAATTGCAAACTATCTTAAAAAAATTTCACTGAATGGCTTCTGGCAAACTAAAAAAACACATATTCCTATTGCATTTTTTTCAAGAACAATCAGTTTTCATTGAACACTAGATTTGTGGAGCACATTACTAATAATATGGGATTCAATTAGAGCCAAAACGATGTTTATGCATATGTTTGTGTCTATGTGCATCTGTATTTGTCTCTGTAAGCTGTATATGCTTGACATTGTGACGCCTCATATTATTTCCAATTTCAGATGATGTATAGATCAGTGAGATGTTCAAATGTAAACACTCTTAACCCTGGGTTAAATTTGTCCACAACTGTTTTCCTCACCTTTCTGCTGTGATTCTTGGACTCCATGGTTCTGGTTGTTAGTTAATGTTCTTGAACAAACATTTAATTTAATTTTATATATATATATAT
>NW_015150683.1:131587-139441 GCF_000732505.1 Cyprinodon variegatus
TATAATTAAAAGTATCTCCGGACCTTAACTGGTTGATGATTTTCTTTATTCGGACCCCAGTGATTTTTTATTGGTTACCCCTGGTTTAGACCGTTCTACCAATTTAATGCATCTCTCTTTGGATACATCCTCTCCATCACCTTATTTTCCACTCTCTGAGTGCTGCTCCTAAAATCAAAGGTTTCCTGATTAGGAAACATTTGTTACAAATGTAAATAAATGTAACTTTTTACTATCTAATCGGTATTCAAATTGGACTTTAGTGGTGCTGATGACCAAACAGCTGCTCTGTGAAAAAGTCACATGTTTGCTTAACTAATGGCTTTTTTGGACAAAGATGAATAAAAATAACTTGTGCCAATGTCATTACCGTTTGGATGATGAGCTTGAAATCATCTGGACAACTGATCTGAGGTGCAGCATTGATATGGAATGAAGATTGTGTGAGATAACATGCCATGGATTGCTTCCTCACAAGGCCTGAACACGAGTTGTCTCATGAAATCAGCCCCTGCGTCTGTCAAGATTTTTTCTTGTCCTCATACACTTGTTCTGCTGCTTTTTCTTGCATTGCTCGGTCAGCATGTATCTGCAGGTTATGAAATATGGACAGGAGGAAAGTAAGCTACATGGAAGCTGTGATGCTCCTGCTGCTGCAGGGATATTAGCACAGCTCCTGAATCTAGAACATTTCATCTACAAAAAAGGTTTCTTTCACATCCCCTCCCCATTTAACATTCTTTTATTTATCTGAAAATGAATATGCATTGGGCAGAGCTGCTATAGAGTGCTGACAGTAGAAGCTTATGTTTAAAATTTGGAAGAGTGACAGAATATCCTAAATATTTTGGGAACAATTATTTTAATTTGACAATGTTGTTTTATATCTAAATTTAATGTTTGTAAAAAAAAAAAAAACTACAAAAAAAAAAAAGAAAACATAAAAAGTGGGTACAATACAAAAGTATTTAAAAAAAGACATATTTCCATAGACCTTCATTTTATTAGGAGCGTGTTTGATGCTTCATGAAATGTTATTCTGTTTTAATATTTTGGGAACTGGTGGATTTTATTTGACAGCAAGATGACAGGAAATGGGGTTAAGAAAGAGAATTACACATAAGTCACATTTACTGGAGTGCTTCATTGAATGGGAACTTAACATTACAATTTTCCCATTGTACTTTATTACACACACAAAAAGTGTCCTTTATAGTGTGAGAAAATTAAAATCTTTGAACCTTTGAACCAGCTTTAAACATCTTTCTCTCTTACCTGCCGGCTTTTTTTGCCTAGTCTTCATTATACTTTTTGTTCACTTGTGTTTCCTAACAACCTTTAAGGCCTTCACAGAACAACAACATCCATACTTAACTTGAATTAAAAAACAAGAACACCCTTTTTACTAATTAACTTATTTTGAATGCTGGTATTGAACTGACTTTCATCAGCGCTATTAGAGCAAATGAAGCAGAATATCTATTTCACTCATGTTCAATTTTACCTTAAAGATTAACTCAGATATGGTTTCCTTAAAGTCATAGGGAAGTCAAGTAAAATAATTCTGGCTTAAAGATGTATATAAATGTACTCTTTATTAGACTATATTGTTCAAAAAAATAAAAAATAAAAATCCTGTGTTAAAATTTGTGTTGTTTTTCGTTATCTTATGCAGGCCAGTTAGTTAAACGTCAGCCTGTACATCTAAATTCAGCCAATCATATATCAACGGTCATCTGTCAATCAAATTCTTTCGGTCATAGAATCTTGACTCATATGTTGCAGCTAATATACGCAAAGGTTGAAATAAGAATAATTTCCTTTCCCAATGAGTTCCGTCCCAGTGTTCACGGGGATGGACGTCTGTGCCAGTTCTATAGAGCTAACAGAACAGGCAGCGTTGCGAGGCAAGGCCTCAAACATGTACGGCTGTAAGCCTTCTACACCAAACCAAGCTTTTGCTGCCCTGGCGTCCTCTTCCACAACATCTTCGTCCCCGCTTTCCTCCTCTAAATAAAAAATGTATGATGGAGGAGATTCATCCACGACCTCCGACACAAAACTCTCCTCCTCTTGCATGTTTCCTCTGTCCATAGCGTTCCTTGGCAGTGACGTTTCTAAGTCACCAATGTAGGGCTACTTGGCTACTGTTGGGCTACTAGCACTAAGTTAGTTGCTAACTGGTTAGCAAGATGCTTCCGAGAAACCGGCCACACCCAAACATGCTTGCGAATCTTCCGCCACATTCACTTTATTCACTTGTGTAAAGTCTTGCACCAATAGGGAGAATTCAGAAATGCAACGGTTAGAACAGCCGCCTCCCTACGACTTTAATAATCAGAATTCTAATTTGAACAATGCTTGCTTGACTTTTTAGAATCACAGATTTGGATTTCTTTTAGAATCTAAATGTGTAATTGTCAAAGAAAAGCAGAACAAAAGAAGTCAGGCGGTTGTACAAACCTTATTTTTTCTGGCAATAAATAATCTCGGCACTCGGCAGACATGTTAAATTAGAGATTAGAAGTTTTTCAAAGCTTTAGAGTTTACATGTGGAAGCTCATAATTCAGGTTTTTTTTTACTGTATTTTTTTTATCCTGCTTCAAACTTTGAAAGTCTGACTCTCAATATAACCAGGAAGCAGTCTACAGGGAGCAGTTTAGATGTGAGGTATTTTACCGTTTAAGATTTATCATGATGTGTCATATGTTAACAGATGTAATTGATTTGTCTCTTTGCAGAATCTATAGGAAAACCTTTTCAGTATTCAGAAGTAAACACTTGCAATTCATGCCTAACAAGAGAGTCAAATAAATAAGCAATGTCCTCCACCTATTAGTTAACTCTAATTATTGTCTTTTTTGTGCATCCTTTGTCTCCCCCCACAATGGTCTCTGTGTCCTGCTGATTATTCCTGTTAGACATTATTCAAACTGACAATAAAATGCCTGCTGCGAGCTGATACAACCACAGAGCACAGCTCCATCCTCTCCTCTCTGATCTGAAGCCCAACACAAACACAGGGAATACTCTTTACATTTAGTACACTGGAAGCCGTGTGTTCATACATTCGGTCAAGCCAGGAAGAATAGAAACATTAACATTTAAATAATTTCCTCTTTGTTATGATCTGAAATTTTTGGACATTTTGGTTCATTATGGGTTCTCAGTTATGCTTTATTTTATGTTGTTCTGTGTTGTTATCAAGATTTTAATAATTTGAATTCATAGTTTTACACTTCCTTATATTTTTCCGTTATCTCTTTTCAGCATTTTTTATATTATTTATTCCTTGGTCTAGTTTTAGTTGTAGTTATTCTTTCTCTTATCTCTAGGTTATGCTTTCCATGGCTTCATAGTTATCTTAAGTTATTTCCAATTGCTTCCTTTGTCTTCAAGTTTTCCGCTTGATCTTTATTTTTAATCATTATCTTTATTTCCCTTTACCTTCATTTGAATTATTTTCTAGTTACATTTAAACCCTGTTGTTTTCCTCTAGTGCCCCTTTCCTCCCCCCTTAACTTCTTTCTAGCAGCTTCTGTCCACACATGCTCCCAATTAGCTAATTACACCACTCATTTTTACTTCAGTGCTGGATTCTGTTCATTTTTATGTTTGTTTCTCCGAATCATCTCGTAGATTTAGTTCCTTAATTTCCTTGCCCCTAATTTCTGGATTGATGCTTCTCTTACCTTATACCTCTTCATTAAATTAGCTAGAAGCCATCTGAGCCTTCCATCTCTGCATTTGGGTCCACTACAAACATCCATTAACCGTTAAACTGTTGGCCTGAGAAGAAAAAGGAGCCTTTATTCCTCAAAATAGAACAGATTTTTGCCTGGTCATAATGAGATGCATTGAGAAAATGATGAAAATTAGAGTGATGGATGCAGAGAGGCGATAGGTGACAGTGATAAATAGAAGGATATCAATTTTTCCCGCAGTGACACAAAACTGATGAGGGTGTCTGCAAAGCAAAGAATACTCAAAAAGATGCATGACGTGGCAGGATAAACCTGAGCTGCCTCAGTGGAAGTTAGCCCCATACGCAGTCTGCTAAACACCATTTCCTCTCTTAAGTAGCAACAGACAAAAGTTGAAGGTACAAATTTGGAAAAATGTAAGTAGATAAAGCAAGTGACCTTATCTACACTTAGAAGGGGGAAGTAGAGGTCATGTTGAACTGTTCAGGTTGATTTGGTGACCAATATATTAAAAGACAAGGAATAAATAGTACATTCTTTTTTCATTTTGACCAAATACTGCTGTTAAGAGTTCAGTGGTAAATAAGACGACTATTATTTTTCGAGAAACTTTGAGTTACCAATCAATTTAAAGCTTAGTTGATGTCTGTTTAACTGAAGAATATGATACTAACAACTCAAGCTTTGCAAAAAAAAAAAAAAGTCAGGGAAACTCAGTTTAGGTTTAAAAAGCTATTTTTATATATATCTATAGTTATGCTGCTATAAGCTTAGACTTTGGTTCTGGTTTCACAAATAAGGAAGGCTTTTAGCAAACCAGCATCAAATTGGGCAGTAGGTCAAAGTGGACTCAGGTTGCTGTTTGGTGGAGCTGGATGGCCGTCACATGCTGGTCAGAGCTCAAAGCTTTCTTTCTGAAACGGGTTGTGGTATGTAGACTTCATTCTCATGCTCATTTCATTCTCGTAATATCACAACTTTATTCTCATAATGTTACGACTTTATTCTCAAAATAATTTTTTTTTCTTTTAAATCTCTAGCCTGGCCTATATAGTCCGCCGTAGAATCTGCATCTAAATGAAAATATGCAGTAAATTGAGTCATTTTGCATAACAAAAATACACAAAATTACAGTCTCCAAATGTGCAAAGCTGCAAAAGGCAAACCACATAAAAACTGTTGCAATTACAGTTGTTGCTGCTGTAATTGAAATTCCAAGTTGTCAACCTAAGGTGTCAAAAAAGCACTCTGTAGTTTTCAGATGTTTTATGAGGCTTGTGTATGTAATATGGCACAACGTGAGACAGACATTAGAAGGTAACAAATTCTGCTCTGTTGGTACAGAGCTAATCAGATAAACTGAAAGCAGTTTGAGTTCCTAACAAACAGAATCTGTTTGTTATGCATCAGAATCAAAATTCAGCTTGAGTTTTATGTTTTATATCAACCACCTGATTAAACTTTCCTACATCTCACTGAGGTGGACTAAAAGGCTCGCTGCTGAAGCAGCGCACTGCTTGCTGTCACACGTAATATACTGTGGTTCCTCTCTGACTGCTGCGTGAGTGATGAGAGACACAACTGCAGAGTGGAATTTGGCAGCTGAATGAGGTTAGCGCTGAGTGACCTCCATTTGCTGAAAGAGCAGAGAGGAACTCCAATGTAAGCAAAGCAAGTGCAGACCACATCTCGTGGTCCCTCTGGGCTGGTGATCATGAAAACAGGCTATCACTTTAAATGCGTCCTCCATCGCTGTTGACCTTAGAGAGTTAGAGAGCTGAACATCAACAGAGCGGTGGTGTAAAGTGACTGAATAAGTCTGAGTTTAAAAAGGTTAGCTGAGAAAGCAAAGAATGTTTTGTTGTGCCACCCTTTGGCATTGACATAAGAGATTTGTCTAGGATTAATATCCTTATTTCTCTTTAATTGCATATAAATAACATTCTTCTCCAGAAATAAAGCTAAAAACTGAACATTCCTTAGTGTAAAATTGACTAATTTATACTGTTTACAAATTATTCTTATTTTCTGGACATACAGGTTACAGAGTATAACAAATGTAACTCACATTTCACCCAGAAATGCCCCAGTAAAAGCAGGAGGGAGAAAAAAAAGGAACATAAGTCTTTTCAAAATGACTATAAGGATCACAGATTGCAACTATCATGAGTCATCAAAGAGTTGAAGCATATGTTTTTGATGCAGCTAACTGAAGGTCACCTGAGACAAAATATATATGAAGCATCAACCATTTTTATAAAAGTAAAGGAATTAGGCAAACAGAAAAATGCTTATTGTTAACCATATATGGACTTGATAGGCTGGTCTCTTATAGATTATTCTCATAGAAAACTGTTCAGAATGAAAAAATAATTATATTACTAGGTCACTCTGAGGGCATCTGAAGCGAAATGTGAGGAATGGTTTTCTTCCTATCTGAAAGTTAGCAGATGCAGCGTTCCTTGGTCACATGTTGATATAAGAATGAATGTGAATAAGGCTATTGTACAATGCCCTTTAAGTGGCCAGTTTCATTAGAAAAGGTTAATATCAAATTAGATCATTTAAACCAAATGATATTCTTGTAAAATCCTCTTTACGCTGCAGGTGATGTGTTTTTTAAGGACATTTCATTACTGCACTAATCTTCATACTAAAATAAAAACTTTTTTAATAAACAGAAAAATAAATCCTTTAATCATAAAAAGATAACCTATTGATAGAGTTTTGGTTTCAGTCTTGTTTGGTATTGCTGTTTCTCACTGACCTGCCAGTTGCTGTGCTGCCATCTGCTTCAAGCCATCTAGTGAAGCTTTATTCTTTTCTGGCATCCTGAGAGACAGCTTCTCCCCATTGGCCTAATCAGCCTTCAGAGGCATCAGCCCCTACGGCAGCATCTGTTTCGAGTTGTGCCCAGATTGGTCATTTCATAAACACTCAGCCTGATGGCAGAGAGAAAGGCTGAGTTACTAGGAAGTCCTCTGAAAAACATTTATCTCTAGTTCTATATCTGGTGCACTCAGAGGGCAGCCTGCATGGTCAAGGTTGATTTGAACATTTTAACATTCAGTTATGAGATAAATGCTTTTATGGTGATTCATTGCTCTCTCTATGAAAAGGGATTAGGAAATAACAGTGTATGAAGCTTAGTTTGAACTGACGTGGTGTCTTGCAGTCTGTCATTCTACATGACGTAATGTACAATAAGAAAAGTAATACATATATATATATATATTTTAACAGTGTCCTGTCTGGGAATGTAGCAATAAGAATAATTGTCTTGATGCCAAAAAGAGCCCAACAGTATTTACTTTCAAAAGTGGAGCAGTACGGCTATCGCCATAGTGTTCCACTTGATTTATGAATATAAATAGCTTTATTATGATTCATGCAGTGAGTATTACAGATTATATGGACACTGCAATGTAAGTAGAACAGGAAAGGAAAAACAGGAAAAAGGAGAAAAGATGAAAGAAAGAGAAGATAAAGGGGAGAAAATGATCAAACTTCTTCAGTGTGCTTCATCACCTGCAAAGAGAGAGATGTAAAAAGAACATCACAACCAATGGATATATTATAAAAGATACAATAAAGTAGCACCTTGATACTATCCATGAAGTATGAGTAGTATAATTTAATCTGACATGTATACTGTGGTAGCTGAAAATATCGGCTTTTTGTATGGAAGTAAATCTCTAAGTACCTGCAGCCAAACACCTGTAGTTGTTTGTGGGAGTGCACTTGTGCATGCAAAGTTTATCCAAAGGAAAAATGCTCAATAGGAAAGTAATACACATAAATATATTTTTTTAAGTTTAACTCTATCCACAACCGTCCAACTTTAAATAACACTTTAACAGTTAAAACACCAAACGCAGAAATATTGAGGGCAACTAGTTGCAACCCTGCGTGTCATCATACAAGCAGAAGACACCTTCCCATGCTTGAGCATATTCATGAGAAGCACTCCTTTATGTTGACCCACATTTATAACAATCCCTAAACTTCCCTGTGCTCCTAAAATCTTAGACAAAGTTTTTTTTTTTTTCAACCTTTATTTAACCAGGAAGTCCCATTGATATTCATAATCTCTTTTTCAAGAGACACCTGGCCAAGGTAGCAGCCAAACCACAGGAAGTTCATACATAT
>NW_015150683.1:140179-142176 GCF_000732505.1 Cyprinodon variegatus
ACTCTCAGAGAGGAGGTTACAGAGGCACAGTGGGAGTTTACCAAGTATTGCTTTATAGATAAAAATATACCAGTGCTGATTCCTACTAATTGTTAATGATGTCCAATGAATGAAGAGCAGAATGCAGTGATGAGTAAGGGACTTAGAATGTGTAATGAATCGTAATGATGCATGGTACACTGAGTCAATATGACGCGAGATGGAGGATGCAGCATGCATGTACAATATATCTCCATAATCAATCACAGACAAAAAAGTAGCTAAGTTTCTTCTTAGCACTAAAGGTAATACAAGATTTATTTCTGAAGTAAAAACCAAGCTTTACTTTAAGCTTCTTCAGTAATGTATTGATATGTACTTTAAAAGAAAGCTTATCATCCATATTCCCAAGTACTTGTATGAAGACACTCTCTCAATGGATTTCCCCTCTAAGGACACGATACTACAATTGTCAAGTAGCTGTGATCGAGCTTTTGAGAAAACCATAAACTTTGTTTTAAGTTCTCCTCACTTGTGTTACGGCTCTTTTAGATGACTATAATATTTTGATGATTTTTTTCAGTGTGGTTTTAAAACTCCCCAGAGTGCAAAATCTGCTTTGGTAAGACCTTTTTTATTTACACCTTCACTGCCTGCAAATGACTCTTGCGGTCATGTTGCTCTTCTTCTCTTTAGCCCACCAGCTGCTTTTTAGACTGTTAAAATATTTTATTAGATCATTTACAGCACCAAGTGAGTATTTGTAGCAATGCATAAAACTGGTTTAGGTTTTATTTAACCAGCAGATCCATGTGTGTTAGAAGAGCAGATTCTTAATTAAACCTTTGTCTCCTTATATCTTAGCTTTTTCCCTTTTATCTGCTCCCATTAGGGTCAACACTCCGACAGTATTGGACCTTTTTTTTATTGCTATGCTTATGACAGTTTGATATATATGTCACTAAAAAGGAGCCCTCTCAGTCAAATCTGCCTATATTGTATCTTAAAGAAAACAAAAGCTGAATGACCTTAAAATTGCTCTTAAATCTCGTTTGAAAGTGTATTTCTCGAATATCTTTCTGAAATGTTGGAATATCCAAAAAACCAGGCATTGGTCTGGTGTGTTAGGTTTCCATTCCTTTTAAATTATGTTTTAGTTCTCAAAATCTAAGATCTTAAATCTAAAACAAAAATTTATTACATGCGTTAGACGACAAAACTAATACAGAAAACCATTACCTTCTGTGTGCTAATACTGATCAATTTATTTGTTAAATCGTTATTACCGGTACTATAGGTCATTATTTTTTGGTAAGACTATTAAATATTCAGAGCACACATTTAGTAAGTAATCAAACATCCAGTCGACAGTCCAAGGGCAATCATCCTGAGAAAGGATCAGATCAGTCGCAGCTTTTCAAATATTTAGATATGCTGAACATATTTTTTGACTTGTATAGACCAATAATTGCCCAACACAGCTAGATTTCCTCTATGCACCCCAAGTCCATACAAACATACAGAGGAATAGAGCTGTACAAAGGATGAAATCAGGTGTAAGATGTGAGCATGCTATTCTCGAGTCCAAACTCACTTAGTTAGTCAGGAAACAGGTGGGTCACAGACAGGACACCATTGTCATCAGTCCGCCACCAGTTTTCTAATGAACGTTATTGATACAATTACATCAGTCTTTGGCGCTCAGACCTCGGCAGGAAACATTAGCTCTGAATTTTGCTTTGATATGCATAAGCATGAGTATAAGAACATGGATGTTTCCCTTGAACCTTAAAACTGGTGGTGGAGTGGAGCTGAATGAAGTTGGTTCAGTTTATAGACTGCTGGTAGTACTGGTGAGATCCAGTGGACTGCCTGAGCTGATACTAGTGCTTCCTTTAGTGACCTGGAAAATGGAAGTCCAGCTTGGATAAACACAGGTTGCATAAACCTGTCCACGATGAGCATGAATAAAGCAACAGTGGGCAGAAAAAACTCCCCGTTATGAAGAAACCTCTGGT
>NW_015150683.1:143580-172732 GCF_000732505.1 Cyprinodon variegatus
AAACAGGTTACTGTTCAACAAGAGGGAAAATTAGCAAGGGGATGAGGCTGGATCACTAACCTCTTAGTGGGTCTCAGAGTAGGTGGTTGGTTTTGTGACGAGTCCGGGGCGGAGATCAGTTAGAGGACGGGGCTTGTGGGAGCGGGGGCCGTTGAGCGCCGGATCGTTTGCAGAGGACTTAGACCAATGAGCTCCAGAGAGTCTGGGTACAGCTTCAAGAGATAGGGTCAAGGAAGGTCCAGGTCCGATCCAGGGTCAGATAACTGGCAGGTTCAGAGAAGAAAAAGGGTTAGACACACTCGGTAATTCACGGACAGAGTGGGGGTCAGGCTCACAGGCAGGCAATCCTACTGTAGGCAGAACTGATGCAGGGGTTCAGAGGAGGATCAGGTCGGGTTTCTAGGCGGGCAGACAGAACCAGATAAGGGATCAGGCAGACTTGGTGAAAGAAGACAGAACCAGGTCAGGCAACAGATAGACAGGCAAAAAGTTGAAACGCTGGAAAGTACTCAGGGGCTATTATGAGACGATCTGGCACTGGGAACATATCCAAACAGGGTATATATGGAGGTGGAGACAGGTGGAACCACTTAGTGTTAATAGCAGGCAGGGTGGAGTTCAGCAGGTGTGCCAAGTTGTTGATTAAGGGAGCACAAGTGCAGAGATCATCACGTTTAAAATAAGAAAAAGCAACTGTTTTGTCTTATTACAAGTGCATATTATCAAATTATCTTATTGTAAGAGTAAAGATACTTATCCTATTGGCAAATTGTCTCATTAACCTACTAAAATTAAGGGTAAATACACTTCATTTAAGAAATTTCTACTTATTTCTAGATCATTTTTGCAGTGTGTTTAGAAGCAAATTATGTACTTTAAAATAAGTGGGATTTCATCAGCAATAATCCGAAGGATGCAAATAATACTGCCAATAAGTCTGGATTCTAAGGACTTCAGAGTTAAGTCCGGAAGGGAACAATTTATTCATACCTGCTTTGACCTAGTCTTGTTTAATTTATAATCATTGCCGTATGTTCTATGTCTCTGTCACTTCTGCACTCCTCTGCACTATTCACAAAGTACACATCAGTTGTTGATGCAGAGTAAAATTCAATAAACATAAATCAGCTGACTGTTTTATTGCAGTCCAACTACTGCAGAATAAATCAAATATATTCAACAAAAATCTCTCCCCTTTGAATCCCTATTTCTCTTGGGAACCATGGACGTAAAAGCCATCTACGTGTATTGAGAAAATAAGCATATAAATGCAATAATCTATATCTACAATATCACAAAAATACAATTTCCCGGAGACGTTTGAGAGCAATAACTTACATTACAAACTGCTGAACATTAATAGAAAACACTGGCTGGCGTGGAACATACAAATACCAAAAGTATGCCATTTCAATAGAATCGGGACATTTGTCTCAACTGGGGTTATTGTGCAGAAACTGTATTTTCCTACGACACCTAAGGCTCAGGCTGCTTCAGTTTTCTTTTGAAATATGTAAACAGCTTAATACCTAATCACAAGGTAGGACTCTACTTGAGAGTGCTGATGAATTGACATGGAGCATTGATTATTTGTGCAAGGTGTCCAAATGCAGTGCAAATGTTTCCTGTAAGAGTTGCTAGTGTCTTTGCCAGCTCTTCAAAAAAGAGCAGGCAAAGATAGATTTTGTAAAGCCAGATTGTGTGAGGGCTTGGTTGTGGTTTTGAGGACCCAAATGCAGAGGTGAGCAGGCAGAGGTTAATTCTTGAAGATTTAAAGAAATTACTCTCATGCAGCTGAGGCAGGAATCCAAAAATTAGTGATGGGTTCAGCAACACGGATCCGTCGGTGCATGCGTCGAGCCCATGAAGCAAGACACTGTATCGGTGAGAGTGTAATTTCAAGAAAGTCATGTGACCGATACAGGAGTTGTTTCTAACTGACTGACTCACTAGACTGTGTTTGAAAACGCATCTGTCAACATGATGCATCTGCTTAAAAAAATGTCATATCTTGTGTGGTTTATCATTAAAATTATCAATCAATTATTGGAGCAGCCTAAAAGGAATAGGAAAGTTTCAGCCGTTGCATTTTTATTTTCATTTTCTCATTGTGTCATCCCGTTCCTCTCAGTTATTACTCACCTTATCTGAATTAAAGTTAATTTAAAATCTACTCTTAGTTTGTTTACTTGTTTTTTTTTACTGTACTTATTGTTTTAAAAATTTGATTTTGAATCCTAGTCCACAAGCAGCCACATTCACATTTTCCCCAAAATTTTCACATTATGATATATGTTTAAATTATTTATGGGCTGCATCTAATATTATCAAACATATTTTCAACTTAAACTTAGATATGAAATAATACAATATAACCTACAATAACTGTAATTATATACTCACCGGCATTAATTATACACCACAATATAGGAATTGAAACCAATAAAGCTAGAAAACAAAGAAAAACATGGATCAACATGAAACTGAAAACTCAAAGAAAACTTAACAGAACCAAGACCGTGACAGATTGGCTAATTTGTATAAATTATTTGTGCCACTATAGCAATACGGCTTCTTGATAGAAGTATTGTAATGTTACACCAATCTCTCGGGTTTAAAATGTCTCAGCTTCCTTCACTTTCAGTGTTGCGTATAGTAATACACAGATAACTTTTTGCAGCTCAGTTATTTAATCCAGTCCACCACAAAGGCTCTCTATGTCATCCTGCATTGTCCCTCTAATATAGCTCTGTGTTGATAATTTAGTTTTTTATCGACATACACTTAAGAGAACCAAGTCCAGTCAGACTATGAAAAGACGTTGATTTATGGCTGCAGGTTAGTTTCTTTTTTTGAACATCAGGCTGCAGAATTTTCAAGCAGCTTTTGACGTTCTGTTTTCAAGCAAACCTAATTTATTCCTTATTCTTTTGAAGTAAATCTCAGCAACAATGGTGGTAAATTTCCATTTAGAAAAGTTTTATTGAGGCTGAAGAAATGATAAAGCAAATGATTTATTATTCTGTTCAATCTAATCCCCTTCCAGGAGGGGAGGAGGAATGTGTGTATGATGGTGGGGGGGGGGGGGGGGGGGGGGGGGGCAATTTCTCTCTGAAGCGATGAAGAGGCCGGTACAGTACATTGCAGATGGTGTATGGAGATGAGAGCAGAGTATGTGATGCAAACAGATACAGGATTCATGTGCTGAATACTAACACTTTAACATGACAAGAGTGATGCATCACAGATCACAATCTTCACCATCTGATCCTTCTGCCAGCTGCATCAACTCTCCCCACAATAAATGTTATCAATCTGACAAACCTCTGCTGTTCCCATTAGATCCCATCTATCAGTGTGAGAATGTGACTCCAAGCATGAAGGTTAAAATCAACTTGAAGGCAAATATATTTTTCCCCTCAGACTTGCCAGTGTCTTCTGGCTACTCTGCATTCATTTGTGGGGTCTGATATAGGATGTCTTCCATCTGGTGGCCTCAAGCTGAACACACTGTACTTTATTTAGAACAGAATCAGAAGAGCAGAGAATCAGAGAAGCGAATCAATGGAGAACATGGAGTTCAACATAAGAGCCATCTTCAAACACTTCACATTTGGTACCAAAAAGCACACCTTTTCTTCGGATTGTTCTTAATTAGCAGAATCACTGGACGTCTCATGATGATGTTTCGGTTTTCTTTGACTTTGTTTTTTTTTTTTTTTTATATATTTACATCCTATGTTTCAAATATGTGGTTATGACAGTAGGTTGTGCTGTGTGTGTCTCTAAAAAATAAGCCTATTTCTTTAAAGGTATTGTGGAGGATTTTCACAAATTTTTTAAAAAGACCCAACCTCTCCACTTTAAAAAAAATGCACATGCAAAACCCGTAACCACTCCCGAGAGCGCACGCCTATTAAAAGCATGCGAGAGCACGCACAAGCCCATTTCTCCTCGTGCGCGCTCTGTTTAAAAGTTTCTGTTCTCACAGCTCATACAAGCCTACCCGAATGTCCGCCCTAATCCCTTGATATCTCAATCACTGTATAGATTGGGCACAATGTAGTGGACTTTGAAGCAAACTCAGGTAACTGACCATTTGGACAGATGATCACTACTTTTTGATCCCCGTTGGTCACGTAACCCCTCCTCCACCACACAGTGCCTGGGCCATCTCTTATTAGTTAGTGCTGTCAGGTAACAACATACTATGGTGAAAGCAAGCCGCTGTGACAGCAAATCCCATAATGCTTTGCGAGGAGAGTTCTCCGCACAAGCATTCCGGGATATATCTGACTCTTCTGAGGCCTTTCTTTTCTTCCACACCTTTTCTCTTACGGCCATTTTCACAGAACTGCGGTGAGCTTAATGACTGTCTGAAACCGTAGCTCACCACAGATATCGACCTGAAAGTGTTCATGGCCAGAAAAAGATAGCTCATGGGACAAGCACCTTGGACAGCCTTATGTAAACCAGAATAAACCAGAATCACCAGAATGGTTGATGATCAGGAGGACCACTTATTAAGATGATTCAACCGCGAATAAAAGATCATCCTCTATACCTTTAAATCACAACAAAAAGGGGAAAACATGATCCAAAACCTCACCAGAGAAATCAATCATGCTTGTACCGATGATAAGTTGCTGTGAGAATCTAGCCCCTCCCACTTCTTACTTCGTCTTGGGCTTCGACTCCGAAATCAACCTGGTCTTGCAGACATTGAACCTTCCCAAAGCCATGTCCTATCGCAACAAGTTAGTCAGATAGCCTAGCAGCCAGGTACTTCCTGCTTTCACCTGTCGCTTTGAGTTATCGCCAATTTTCTGCCTTTGCAATAGTTGTTTCATTTACTTCATTATTTGTTAGTGACTAGCCTAGTCCCTAGGAAGTTATTTTAAAAGGTTTAGCTACAGGCAATGCTAAGACCTCCAGGTATACTTAAGAAACATGCACATATATGTATTTTACACTGCTGAAGAACTTACCCTTAGAAAGGTCACTCAAAAATCTAATTTCCACACCTATATAAATTTGAAATATGCCTTATTTGTAGGCTTTGGCAGTACCATTATTACACCATTCTAGAACGATATATGCTGACTGAGAGGCGCTCTAACTGAAATAGAGGGAAAAAATATGTTTGTTGTGACTAAAATGAAATTGGAATATGTATTTTAAAGGTTGAACAAAGTTAAAAAATCTTTTACCTTATCTAAGTGGAAAAGACTGACTTTTAAAAAGAACGGCCTCATGAAAAGCAAACCCTAAGAAACACATTTCTTCAGCCCCTGAACAGCTTCTTTGAATATTATCTTAGTTTCTGCAGGACTTACCTAGAAATACATTTCTTCGAATTGCTCGAAAACTGATTTAATTTCTGCAGGACTTTCAAAAGTCATAAAAGACATAAAATAACCATGTGTTTTGTGGGCTGTTTATTTAAGTCTATTTTCAGATGCATGATTTGCAAAATTATAAGCTAGTTTATGGATGTAATTTGGTAAATTTTGTTCTGCTTTTTGCCTAGAATTTAAGCCTTTTTACTCCTTATGACATATGAAAAGGAGTGCAACAAAGCTGCAGCAGGGCCTGTCTGTCATGTCTACAAATTGTCTTATTTTCCTACAAGCAAAATGCTGCACTCAAACAAGTTCTAAGTTCTTGATCTAAGTTAACCCTAATGCAAGCTTGTGCCTTGAGTTTTAAAAATAAAGGGAAAGATTCAAATGTCAGGAAGCAAAAACGGTGGTCTAAACATGATCAGATATAATGACTGGAATGTAGAAAGCTTAAATAAATATTTAGTTAAAAAGTATTTTGTGGTGGTAACGTAATAAAGAATGTCTGTTTTTTTCCCCCGCCATAACATAGCTTGAATTTTACCCCTCAATCAACCTATTTTGTTTGGGGTTATTAGGAGGACCATAGTGTATTCAGAGACATGTTAAATAGTATTATGTTGTGTTTTTTTTTTTGTCAAATCTGTATAACCTCTATCTGATTGTTCTTCCCTTTTGGGAGTTTGAGTTTTTGGCTTTCACTTATCAGTTATTCTGTTTTTTTTAAACTGTTTTTTTTTGGTTTATTTTCAGGTTGCTCAGTGGGGCAGTGGGTAGCACTGCTGCCTTGCAGCAAGAAGGTTCCAGGTTCAATTTCCAGCCCGGGGTCTTTCTGCATGGAGTTTGCATGTTCTCCCTGTGCATGTGTGGGTTCTCTCAGTGTACTCTGGCTTCCTCCCACAGTCCAAAAATATGACTGTTAGATTAATTTGCTTATCTATATTCTCATTAGGTGTGAGTGTGTCAATGGTTGTTTGTGCTGTTTTTCCTCTGTGTTGCCCTGTAATAGAATTTGTGACCTGTCCAGGGTGTCAACTCCTCTCGCACCTAGAAAGCTGGAGATAGGCACCAGCACCCCTTGCGACCCCAACAGGGATAAGCGTGACGGAAAATGGATGGATGGATTTATTTTCCATGTTATGTATGTTTAAGCAGTCTTTGTTTCCTCTCTTTTGCCCCCTTGTTCCTGTCTCCTTTCCCCTTGCTCCCTTCTGGTCTCAACCATCCACATCTGATCATTATCTTCTGATTAGCCTGGTCTTTGTTCAGTCTCCCATTTATACACCTCAAGTTCAGGGACTGTTTGCTGGTTGCTTATTGTTGTTTGTTTTCTTTCTTGTCTCTGCGTTTTTGTATGTTTGCCTCAGTTTTTTCCTCATTAAACCAGCAAGAATTTTTCTCTGCATTTTGATACTCAAACAACCTCAATCCAGCATGTTGACACTCTAAGGCTAATCTACATATTAAGTTAACATTATAAAAATATGTAGTAAATAAAGTAAAGTTCAAAATAAAACAGACTGAACATACTCCCAAATTAAAGGTTATTCAGCATCTGTGCAGCTTAATTTGCTTTAAACATTGCCCTTATAAATTCTCTGAACCAGTAGGACCAGCAGCACCATATATAATGCAGAGAAGTAATGTGCCAGCACAATAGAAGAATCTTTTAAAGAGCCCAAAGTTGTTGCCAAACATTTTTAATCAACTCAGTACTTCCATTCAGTAGGTGGTCTAAATGAAAAATGGCAATATGTTTACTTGTTAACGTGACTCCATTTCTGCAGCATCTTTGACAAAAGATCAGAGCAAATGCTGACTGAGCAACCTCTCAATTCTACAGGTCCTATATTTCTATTATTTACAAAGAAATTGCATTTCTTCTGTACATTGTGGTTAGATTCTAGGAGAACAGTAAAACAGGGAGTTTTAGGATGATTGTTCATAGTAAGAATTCTCTAACTCAGGAAAAACCTAAGGCAATTTGAAAACAAGCTTTCTTCCTAAAGTGCGTCTCACTTGCAAATGAACAATGTGAAACCAAAGGTAATCTAAGATACAGTTTCTCAAAGGAGTAAGTCATTTTCAGCTGGTACTGAAAGCATCCCTGCACTGCCTGGATCACTTAAAGGTAAAAAATATGTTGCTAGGTAACGTAAATAAGCTACAGGGAGAATAAATTACCCAATTTTTTACCCCTGATCACTTTTTTTTATTTTTGCCTTGAACCATCAGTTCTAGGATCTTAATTAGGGTGTATTCACACCTGCCACGTTTGATCCAACCTTTGTTTCTCCCCTTTCCCAAGCTTTAAGTACAACTAGTGATGCACAGCGATAGACTTAAAAGGCAGTGGGGCCTGCAGTAATAACGAATGTGCTGAAGTCATACTTCATCCCTCATATTTTGCTTATCAGTGCTTGATGTTGGTCAGAGCACCTAAAGCACGTAGTCTCCTTTGGCTTTCAGAATTTGGTATGTTCTTCTAAAATCTGAAAAAAAATTAATTAGCCTAAATTAGCAGCTCTTGACTGAATTATTTTGGTGCTGTCAGAGCAGCACACATATGCAGGACATAACCAAAGCAAGTGGTTCATCATTGCCAGGTCTGTGCTCCGTCTAAATCGAAAGTTCAGACGCTGTTGGTTGTAGGTCAAAAATTTACCGTTCAGTAATAATGTTCCAAGAGCTTTGTCAGAATGTTCACTTCCCATTGGAACATTTTTTATACTGCAAATTAATTTTGATGATTTTTTTTTATTTTTCAAAACATGTGAGTAACTATTAACAATCAAACTGCTTTTAAAAAAAAATCTTTTTGGAAAAAGTTTGTATTTATGTGATATTTTCTCAAAAGTATTTACTCATATTTCTTGACTCACTTATGAGACATCCCATTCCTAATCAACAGAGGTTCAAAATAATGAGGGTCCATCCTTTGCAGCTAGAACAGCTTCAACTATTCTGGGAAGGCTGCATTTAGGGGAATTTTTGACTGTTTTTCCAGAAGCACATTGGTGATACACTGATGTGGGATGAGAAGGCCTGGCTCTCAGTCTCCAGTCTAATTCATTTTGAAGGAGTTCTATGAGTGTTAAGTCAGTATTCTGTGCAGGCCAATCAAGTTCATGCACCCAGACACTACCATCAATGTTTTTATGGACTTTGTGAGTTGGGATAGTGTTCCAAACCTCCCCACTCTGTGCACCAGGTGTAACAAGAAGCAAGAAGGTTTATTGGTGGGTGGGGCAGATGGCTTTAAAGCTGAGCAGGCCTCTACGAGGTGAATGTGTCTTTGTTTCCCATACATGTTGGCTGCCTAAGAATCTGGTGTGCTTAAGCTGCTCATCTTAAATCATAAGTGCAATTTGTGCCAGCTGTGGCTGGCAATCTCGTTGGGCTTTGGTGCTATACCTGCCGTGTGTTTCTGCACCATTGCTGTGCTGGTGTTGGCGGCTGCAGCTGGAGGTTTGGCGTTGGCATTCCTCACCTGCTGGTCTGCTTTCTCCCTGGTTAGGCTGTGTTTCCACTCCTGGGTAAACTAACTAAACTAAACTGTTTAGAATTTAAGGAAGAAAAATAAAGTTTCTTGAAAATGTTGTGTCATCAAATAGACATAAGCCTTGCTTCATTTGCGGCTCTTTACTCCGTGGTTTTTATGATGTTTGAGCCAGTGACATCCTCTTTTCTAACAGATATGATAACAGATCTGAAACCATCAGGTTCCCCATGGGATCCTGTCCCTCCACATTTTTTATAAGGAAGTTTTTTCTTGAATAACTCAGATTGCCCTTACTGTTATCAATTTCAGTCTCTGTCCTGGGGCAGTCCCTACTAATGTTAAACATGTAGTAGTTACAACTCTTCTCAAGAAACCTGGACTGGATGAAGCAATATTGCCCAACTATAGGCCTATTATTAAGCTACCATTTGTCTCAACAGTCTTGGAAAATAACATTTTCTCTCAGCAAACCTTATCTGAATGGAAATGTCCTCCTTGAAATACGTCTGTCTCGGTTCAAGGCTTGTCATAGTACTGAATAAGCATTAATACGCGTTTTTAATTATATTCTCTTGGCTTGTGACTCTGGTAGTGGTGTGATTTTAATTCTGCTTGATCTAACAGCTGATTTTGATCATATTCTAATAACACATCAGAATCAATTAGTAGGGATCCAGCACACTGCTCTTCATTAGTTCAGGTCATAACTGACCAACTGATCTTCCTGCATCAAATTTGACAACGCTGGATGATCTAAGGCTTCCCTATCCTACGGGGTTCCACAAGGCTCAATTTTAGGATCCCTGCTCTTTCTCTGTATTTGCTGCCCCTCGGTTACATGCTGAGAGGACATGGGATTGATATCCATTTTTATGCTGTTGACTGCCATATCTGCTTGCCAATAAAGCAGGGAGATGGTTTTTCAGTGAAGTCTATATTAAACTGTTTATACGACATAGAAGCCTTGCTGGTCCTGAACTTTTTACATTTTAATGTGAAGAAAACTGAGGTCATAGTGTTTGACCTAATCGTCCCTGTATCTCCACGACTATTGACCTAGGATCCCTTACACCATATTTTAAATCGACCGTCACAAATCTGGGTTTCAAGGTTTTTAGGATGGACTGCTTCAGTTTGCTTTCACAAATTAAAGCAGTTGTCAGATCTTGCATTTATTAGCTAAGCCAACTGACAAAACTAAACCCTTTTTTAAAAGTCAACCGTTTAAAACATTTACCCAGGCTTTTATTTCATCTTGATTGGATTACTGTAACATTCTCTATGTTGGTATGTGCCAGTCTTTGCTATTTCCCTTGCAAGTGGTGCAAAAAGCAGCTATTCGTCTTTTAACTGGTACTCCAAAATATGATCATATCACTCCTGTCCTGGCCTCACCTCAGTAGCTGCCTGTGCACTTTAGAGTTCATTTTAAAATTCTTATCTTTGTTTTTAAGTGCTTAAATGACCTTGCCCCATCTAACCTCTCGGAGCCTCTTCCCCGCTATTTGCCTCCTGGGTCCCTCAGGTCAGCAGAACAGCAGCTCCTGCAGGTACCGAGGTTTAAAAGGAAGCTCAGAGGGGCCTTCTCTGCCGCTGCTCCTTGTTTATGGAATAGACTGCCGCTGTACATTAGGGAGGCTCTCTCACTGCCAAATTTTAAAACACGGCTCAAAGCGTACTTCTATTTGTTAGCTTTTAACTCTGGCAGGACTTAGTTGTTGTGACCATGTTTATTTCGCTTAAAAAAATTCTTATTATTGCCTTATTCTATGTCTTTATGCTCTATTTTATTCTTTTAATGTGTTTTATTATTTTAAGCTATGTTCAGCACTCCACAGCTGTGGCTGTTTTAAAGCGCCCTGCAAATAAACTTGTTGTTGTTATTGTTGTTGTTGTTGTTGATGATGATGATGCAGCTAACCAGAACCTTTTTCTTCTCAGACTTTAGTTGTTATACATTAAACCATGACCTCAATCCCCTTTGTCATTTTATCAATTCCTTTATATTGGCATTGCTTTATGCTACATTCATACATACTTTATATTATTAGTTTCTGTCTGTATACACAGTCACTGCTCCACCATTCTTGCCCACTCTTTTTACATAATTACATTCATATCCCTCCAGCTCAAAGTGCATCCCCTTCTTATGAGCTTTGACTGCTGATATGTGTAATGGATAATTTTTTTTCTGTTTTAATTGCCCAGTTATATTGCTCTTTAGAATTGTAACAACAACTGTCAGTCATATCACTGTCGTATCAATGACACACACAAAAAAATTCTTTTTTCTGGGTCAATGCTGCTCCTCCACATCCTTTCACCTGTTCTCTGTATATTGAACGTTTATCAGCTCCAAATATTTTCAATCCATAGTTGCTTGTATATGTTTCGAGGTCAGAATCTCTGTTCTTCAGGTAGGTGATCCTCCTGTCCTTCTCCGCATTTTGATGACAGAGAGTATCTGTCTGACATGCTCCAGAGACATCCTCCTGCAAAAAGTCTATTTTTTTCTTTTTACTATCCTCAACTTCATCTGTAAATGGGTTCTTTGGTCTCATAAATAAACTGAATTGAATTGAATGTGTAATTTCTTGCCTTGATTTGTAAAAAAAAAAAATAAATACATCCTTGTAAGAAGGGTTTAACAAATCAAAAACACATATATATGTGAAAAGATCTTGACACATGTCTTCACAAAAACTGATATAAGGCCTGATTGTCAGTAAATACAGCGTGTCAGGTTGGTGAAAGAGAAACAAACACACTCTATGCATTCAATTAATTAGTCCACTTTTAGTCGTAACCATAGTCTAGGAGTTTTTTCATTTATTCCTGTCAGCTGGGATGACTGGAAGCAGACAGTGGGCAGAAAGTCCCAAAGCAGCCCTGGTGAAGGCGTGGTATGCATCTTTAAAGCTTTGTGACAATGATCCACAATGTTATTGTCCGTGGTCGGGCACTCTGTAACAATTATGAGAGGTTTTGTCCACATCTGTGCTGCATTCAGACATGCTGAGTGGTGGGATGTAAAGACCAGCCAGAAAAAAGGAGGATAACTCGCCCTGTCTGTGTGCAGAAAAGGGTTTTCAGTATGTTTTTTGCCATAGTTTTGCTGATCTACAGTAATTTAGGGAAGTGACTGGTCCAGGGTTCTCCCTACCCCTTGCAGATACTAGCTACATGCTGGTAAGATAATGAAATTAATAATTTATCACACTAAATACATTATTCCCGCTCTGTAATGAGCAGAGGATTTTTAGCAGAACCTTAATTTAATAAATCTTAAATCCTATGCCAGCATCTAATTGTTTGCCCAAAAACAAATTTTTGATCAGGATACTGATTGACCCATACATAATATCAGATTTTTCCACCTCTACTGACTACTGACATTTTTACACAGGCAAATACAAATACAAAGAAAATACATCAAAGTTTTCTAAATAAAAACAATATGAATGATATTTAAAACCAAATTTAATTATGATCTTCAGAAAGCACTTAAAAACCCAAACATTTAAGTGTCCCTACCTTTAATCTGAGATAACTCTCAAATACAAAGGCAGGTTATGTGAACAAAACCGGGTTAACGCCATTTCTGACACGAAGAAGGCATAAGAAACTATATCCGTCCCTGCTGCAGATGAGACATTATTTGACACTTTAAAAATTGTCTGCTTTGGAAAAGGCTCAACAGAAGAGGAGTAGGGATGTTAGGGACTGATTTTGTAATGAATAGGAGAAAAAGAAGATTGGTTTGAGTGACGGGTGGCTTTAAAGGAAAAAAGGAGGAGATCTGGACAGTAAAACATGTAGAATGTGGTTCGCTTTGGTTTTATATAACTAATCAGTCAGGCATGTCTGAGAAGATTTGAAGCATTTTAGGGCAAATCAAAAGAAGTAGTATTTCATCAGTCATTTACTGAAAAAATAAAAAACACCTCTAAAATAATTTTATCCCAACAAAATAAAGCAATAAAAACAGTTGGACTCAAACGCTTGGAAGTAAGTCAATATTAGACTTTTCTTCCTATATTTAAATAGACAACTTATAGGTATAGTATTCTTTAACATTGGGGCCCTTTTACCATGTACCTCCTTAATAAGATAATGTGCTTCCCACTGTAAATGTTACACAAAGTATCCAGAGAAAACTTCCAAGGTCTTTAAAGAAGTGGCTAATTAGAGAGTGGTTGGGGGTTTACCTTTTACCAAAATCCCTTAACATACAGAAAAAATGAAAACAAAATGGTGCGGTTCACATCTATGCCAGGTTTACAAAATGGTCCAGGAAGGGTTTAGTCATAAGTCTAAAGAAGAATCTGTGGCAGGGTTTGAAAATTTTCCAAGACACAATTCATTCAGTCTGACTTAAACCTGAGATATGTGGTTATTAATGTTACATAGAAAAATCTTGTCTTTAAAAATTTGAAAGCCTGAAGACATCAGATGCAATAAAGACTTGCAAATGTAACTGGGAAAAGGCAGTTATCTAATTAATGACTTATTAAAGCTTAATACAAATGAAAACAACTTTTCAATTTTTTCTTTTTATTTTCATTCTGAAATCAATGTACTAATTTCTGTGAATCCTAAAAAATACAGTGAGTTCTGTTGTATTCTGACAAATTGCGGACCTCCAACTTAGTGTTGTTTTAGGTGAAGGGTTTCAGGTGACAAAAGGATCCTTGTCATTGATGGACGATCACTTCAAAAGGCCATCGGTCCAAATGCAGGCGTGACGGATGGTACTTTATTGAGTCCACACTTCAGTGAACATATCGATCATAAGGAAAAATTGTTCCACTTGTGCATCTGGGTTGACTTTGCCTACAAATCAAATGCCAGCCACAACACTCGCCATTATGTGCATTATCTGAATAAACATCAGCTGCCATGAGTAAGTGAATGAGCGACAGTAAATTTTAACTTTCCACTTACTCTGAGGGTTTTCCCTAACTTATGCCCGTCCTCCCTCTGCTCCTGTGGCTAAGGCTCTTTGCTGAAATGCCTGAGGATGTATTGGCAATTAGAGAAGAGCAGATTTAATGATTAAATTAGACCTGCAGCTCTGCCAGACTTCAACTGCAGTCCAGTGGACTTCTGTGATCTAGAAAAAGAACAATTGGTTGAGGAAGGAGAAAATGCAGGTGATGGAAGTCAAAGACAGAGGGGCAAAGCATCACTCAACAATAAATCAATAAATCAACTTTTATTAAATAAATCAACATTTATTCAACAATGTTGAATAAGTGGTAATTTATTCAACATTAAAACAATAAATCCAGGTGACTGCACTTGGAATTGGGACTCGATATATATTCCACTGTCTTGGTTCTGTTGAAGTTTTCTTTTCAGTTTTTAGTTTCATTTTGATCAATGTTTTTCTTTATTTTTTAGTTTTATTCCTATTGTGGTGTTTTGTGGATATATTTGAGTTCTTAGGTTTTCCTTACTTACCCTCTGTTGCCCTCTTGTGTTGGTCTCCTGTTCCCTAGCTCCTTTCTAGAAGCCTCTGTTTACACCTGCTTCCAATCAGCTCTTTAGTCCTGTCTTTGGCTACGTTCACACTGCAGGCCTTGATGCTCAAATCCAATTTTTTTGTGAAATCAAATCTTTTCACGTTGCCATTCATATTTCCAAATATGTGCGACCTGTATGTGATCTCCTATGTTAACTGCAGTCATACAAAAGAAGTGTCCCGCATGCGCAGTAGAGGACGCAATGACGTCACAGGCCAGCGTGCTCTTTTTTTCCGGAAGTGAACATGGATGGTAGTGCCGGCGCGCATCTAGCGGTCTTTTCCAACCATAAAAACACTTTTCATTATGGTTAAACATAAATACTGCTATCCGCATCATCATCAACCATGGTTGTTGTTTTTCTTGCTGCTTCTGCGTAACAAGACACATAATAGTGACCTATGTCGGGTATTAATGAAGTTCAGGTCGGTTGAATCCGACCTGGCTGTTCCCACACATTTGAATAGATCAGATTTGTATCGGATTCAGGACCACATAGCCAAGTGGCCTGGGTCGGATTGGAAAAAATCAGATCCATGTTGTTCAGACTGCCATGAAAAGATCAGATCCAGGTCACATATGGGCAAAAAAATCGGATTTGGGTCACTTCAGGCTGCAGTGTGAACGTAGCCTTTGTTCAGTATGCCATATATACTCTCCCTCTGCAGTTCCTCAGTGCTGGTTCCTCGTCTTAGCTTGGCTCCCCATGTGAGTTTTCCCATGAAGTTGTCTGGTTTTTGGTTACATTTATTTTGTGCCCTGGTTTTTGGAATTTCTGCCTCAGTTATTCAATTGAATCTTCAATAACTCACCTCTACCTCCTGGCCCCTGCATTTGGGTCCTCAAAACCTCAACCAAACCCTGACAATATACAAATAAAAGCTTTTTTTTTTTTTTTTGGTCCAGTTGGTTTAGAAATAAAAGTTATAGCAATGAAAGAATTTTAAAATGTGTGTCTTATTTTTTAATCTTTTAAACACCTGAGTTGGAAATCTTCTATAATCTATTTTTTGTTTTCATTTACATTGCATATGCAATGCATAAGCATTTCTAAGTCAATTAGCACAGATGTTTTATTTCACAGACAAAAGCTTGATGGTCTTTGTTTGTATGGGGGTGCATTACTTTTGATTTTGGGGAAAGAAAATAATTTGAAATAACAATGCAGGGCTGAAGTCAATGTGTAATTAAAAAAACTATTAACTCTTAATTATAAAAGACTGAGTCATTAGACAAACATTGCTTGCTTTGTCTGAGAGATCTATATATTGTATTTTCTATGTGATATTTATCAAGTCAATGCATTATAAAAGAGTTCCAAATAAAAACCAAATTAGCTGCATGTAGATTAAGTGGCAGGTTTTAACATGCTTAAAATGCTTCATCGATGCATTAAGCTGCTGTGTAATCTTGGTTCCTCGCATGGTTGTGAACATGATTTGATCAGCAGTAATTGTGATCAGTGATGTAATTATCTGAACCAGTGAAGCATGTCGGTTGTTTGAGAAAGAAAAGAGGACTGGAAAGGACCGTTTGTGACTCAGTGACTCTCAATGTTTTATTCAGTTGGTGAGTTACGTATACTGTAGGATATATGGGATTTTGCTTTTAGTTTAGTAACTGAAAAGCAAAATTGTTGGGTTGCAGCCTCTTTCTTTTTTTAACCACTTGTACATGTTTGCACATTTAACCACTTACCTTCCCAATACTTCTGAGAATATCTAAAGAGATGTAACATAGCCTTACTTCTTATTAGATTTTTTATGTCTGTAGCAAACAGGACAGTTTTTTTAGTGAACAAGTAGGATAAAAATCTGCACCATATATCTAGCCTACATATTGACATAACAAAAATGTTCAATATGCTTCCTGGGACATATTATTTTAATACTACATTCAAAGCAATGTTTACTAAAGTTAATAAAAATCTAATTTCTCAAATTTTCTCAAACTCTGCATTTGTTTATAATTGGAAATCTTGGTGATTATCTTGAAAATTCACCCTTAGTATGGGTGACCCTTTGTGGAACACAAGTAAATGTTGGCATATCTCTCCAGCTAAATATGCACAAATCTCCAATATTTCCTTATCAGTATTGGACTTCAAATACTGCAAATGTTTGTCATAGAGTTTTCGGAGAAGAATTAATTTGTTTTTAGTGCAGCTTTGTCCAGAGACATTAATAAGCTGCTCTACTTGGAGAGGGCACTTCGAAAACTGAAAAAGTTCTTACACATACTTTGTGTTGTTCATGTAGTAAGATGACAAATGAGTGTAGTACTGGATTATTTGAACACCAGAAAAGAGAACATGTTGGGTGTAAATCCAATGCAGAATTGCAGGAAACTCAGAAACTCAATCCAATTGTGAAGCATGGAGGCAGAGGTGTCATGCTATGGGCATGGTTTTCTGCAGGAGCACCTGGCTATATAACCATACCTAACCGTGTATCAGAGACAACTTGGGGAAAATGTGACACTATCCGTACAAAAATCCCCCAAATTCATAAAATCTTTTAAACATTTCTTATCTGATAGGAAAAGTGAGGAAGCATTCCTCATGTCAGTCTAAGGGTCCGATAGTTGGATACAAACATATTTATGATGATTTGAAA
This sequence comes from Cyprinodon variegatus, assembly GCF_000732505.1. Taxonomy (NCBI): domain Eukaryota; kingdom Metazoa; phylum Chordata; class Actinopteri; order Cyprinodontiformes; family Cyprinodontidae; genus Cyprinodon; species Cyprinodon variegatus. Next base: position 160,565 of record NW_015150683.1, read on the forward strand.
GTGGATTTTGCCAGCTATTGTTGAGTTTTTATGTTTTTACAAACATAAAACAATCTTTTTTTACAAATTATAAGATATTTTATATATATATATATATATTACAAACATAAAACAATCTTTTTTTTACAATTTGTGAAAAAAGAGATTTATTTCTATTCCATATCTGTAAAATAAGTCACTTTCTTTTTTAGAAGAAAAGTTTATGCAATGATATGTTTGTATTGTTTGTAAAAAAAATTTTATGGTTATTGCAGTTCAACAAGTAGTTGTTTCCAGGTACAGCAAAGTGGAGCATGAGAGTTTATTTTGTCTAATCACGGACTGCACATTGTAGAGATAAATGTGACTGAACACAAAGACTTTGATTTATGAAAGTGATATGTTTTTCATGAGGTTTGCTAAAAGAGAATTTTTATGTTTATGTTTATGTGTTTATGTTTTATGTTTTTTTCAACCTCAAAGTGCTTTTTAATTGGCTACAGTCTAACTCTTACCTTTAATGAACCATTTTTGATTTGAATTTTAAACTGATTTTGCATCAGGACAACTTAAGCAGGAAAATATGTAAATTACAACCATTTTATTGAAAATTATGTCAAATTCAAAATACTGTTTATTTGAGCAAACATAAAGTCATACAGTACTCAATGCTTAGCACTTAGGATTGGTGTGGAAAAATTTGTTGAGTGAAATCTCACCTCTCTAAAACTTTTTTGTTAAAGAGAAAATCATCCTTTGTTGGCTATTAGACCCTTTATAAATCACTCATAGTGTAAAATATAAACTGAGTCACATTGGTTAGAACTCCTCTGATCTGTAAATAATTGACCTGATGCCGGTTGAGAAGTAATTAGGGAGAAAACTGAAAAAGTTTTGTCCCTTAAAGAACAAACCTACCAACTGAGGAACCAAGACTAGATCTTACAATAATTGTCTCAAATTCCTTTTTACAAAGTTCTTTATTTCTGAGTAAATCTGTCTTATGAGATGCTTTCTAAGTTCTCCTCAGGAATTTAAAGTGTCTCCATTAAATCCAAAATCTATTGCTGGAAGGAAAAAAACCCCTGTGGACATGCTGGCTGGCTGACCAGCATCTTGCTCTAAAAGAGATTCAACCTTCATTGGCAAAAAAAAAAAAGCTTTTTGTCTGGAGGTTTTAACCTGGTTCCCAAAGAGAGGTGAATGACAACTTGTATTGGATCAAGAATTGCATCTTTCTCCATTCATTCATGTTCACTTTAATCTATCTGATGCCGAAGGATTTTTCAATACGATAATGAAACCCTGTAGGAATAAAGAGAATTTTACACTTGCCTTATACTATAGCAACAGTAACCTAATCACACTCACTAACAGCACACATACTGCATGCAGACTGATGGGCAATGGCGGGGTGCTTTGCCATCTGCATGTGATAGGAGAAGGAAGCCAGATCGAACCATCTACTGTATCTTCTGATTGCAAAAGGACTTCTCTTAATACTTAGACACACTCCACCCCTGTTAAGTTTTATAACATTCCTTGTGATGTCAGGATTTTGACGATGACGCTGCCATCGTGCTATACTGAACGTCAAATGAAGCAAAAGGGACTTTATGTCATGGTTTTGGTTCTGTTTACGTTTTATTTTGGAGTTTTAAGTTTCACTTTGATCCATGTTTTTCTTTGTTTTCTAGTTTTATTGGTTTAATTCCTATTTTGTGGTGTTTTCTGGATGTATTTGAGTTCTAAGTTATTTCTTTATTGCCTTCTATTGCCCTCTTGGTCTCCTTTTCCCTAGCTCCTTTCTAGACTCCTCTTTTGAAACCTGCTCCCAGTCAGCTCCCCATGTGGCTCCCCACATGAGTTTTCCCCTGAAGTAGTCTGGTTTTGTGTTCCTTGTTTATTGTACTTTGGTATTTGGATTTTTGCCTCAGAGATTTCATTAAATCTACAAGAACTCACCTCTGCCTCCTCACCTCTAGATTTGGGCCCTCAAAACCTCAACCCAGCCCTGACCCTTTACTAATTCATAATAGTGATAAAATCATTTTAAACAGGTTAAACTTGCTTGAAAAGAAAAATATATAAATAATCTGACAGTAATGAATAATGATAAACACAGAAAATACTTACTGAACCAATTATTGCTGTCAAACAACAACACAATTTTGAACTTTTAAATATATATTCAAATGATCTATTCTGATAATCACTTAATTCAGTGCAAAAACTAGAAACTACATTTTTTTTTAAGTCGCCATGCATCGAAAAGCTACCTAACCTGTAATTGTATAACACAAAGATAAAGAAGTTCATATTAAAACTGTTACATCACTTAATTTCCATTTTAGAGATCACCTCAGTAATGCTTAATCATATTGCAAATGCATTTCATCCTGGAAATACTCACACAAACAAAATGCAACATTTAGAAATTTTTATTGACATGAGAAAAAAAAGCCTTTGGCGCTCAGGCCCCGGTGGAAGACAAGTGCATAGAGAATTATGAAGCTATAATGGAGCAAATGAATTAGTATAGATATCCACCCCACCCCCCCACAAGGGGCCTGACACTGGTGATGTAATTGAGGCAGGAGGGGGAAGGGAACCAGATGAAAACATGTATGATGGTGTTGATGGGATAGAAGACAGTTGCAGAGTTCCAGATGATGACTGGCCATGGCAAAGAATTACACAGGGCTGATAGGCTTGCAGCATCAGAGCATCATAGGGTGATTTGATAAGGGATAGAGCTGATCAATTTCAGTCTGAATTTTCACTAATGCTTCATTTCACCTTACGATGCAACTATAACTTGTAGAAACAGTGGAGAGGAAAAACTCCCTTTCAACAGGAAAAAAAACCCTGACTGGGGTTCAAATAAACAGAAGCAGACATACTTAAAAAAAAGAAGCAGAGATACAACAGGCAGCTGTCAACCAGCTCCACAGGTGGCCTCGTCCAGGAAACACGCAGCCAGGCAGATGAGCTCTGAGCCAATTCCCATGTCATGGGATGTAAGAGAGCAAATCCAGCCAGTCAGAGTCAGAGAAACAGGACTGCACTGAAAAACAGGCCAAGCTCCAACATCTATAAACAAAGATGTTGATGGCAGCAGCTGACATTTCTCTCCAGGACGGAGTGACAGCCACATGGCAACAGACCAGATGAAGCTGCTACTGTATGACAAGAAAAAGAAGAGGGAATTTAAAGTTATGGGTGGAACTTCAAATAATACCGCAGAATGGTAGAATAGCAGAATTATGTAAATGGGTTTCTATATCTATAGGGATAGCTCAGCATAACCTGATCCACTATGAAGCTCACTAGAGCGAAACGCGCTGCCTTGGCAATTTGTGCAATTTTATTCTGAAAGCCCTAAAAAAAAGGGCAATGGCATATTTGGACAAAGACGTGGCTGAGCAAACGTGGCTACTATGGTCTGTCAATTTTACAGAAAGAACTCCTTTCACTTGCTCGCATGCTTCTGTGTTTTAATCTGAGAGGAAGAAGAGGTTGTTGTTTGCACAAGCCCACTGAGCGATTTGCCAGGCCAACTGAATTTCAAACATGTTTGATTTTCTCCCGATCTGCGATTCCTCATCGGGAGGTGGTAGTGAGAGACTGATCGCACCTTGTTACCCCCTGTACACTACACGATGCATGATGGGGCTGAAAATCTGCCTGGTCAGTTAGGAACATAAGGAAAAATCAGATCTCTGATGTTGTTAGGTGATGTGTCACTAAACCAAAGTCCACAGAGATGCTTTGGTTTTTAAATACTCCAAAAAGAAACTCTAACCCTCGCTCTTGTTTTTTTCCTTCAACACTTTCAGTCAAGAAAAAACAGTTTGTTATATTACATTTTAAATACTGATGTAAAGTCAACTAAAAATACTTGAATTCTAGAAAAACATTAGGCACTTTAAGTGAAGAGAGTTTAACAGAGGACTTTGATAATCCTAATCAACCAAAATTCACACTGTCAGGGAAAATGGAGTGAACTAAATGTTGTTGCACCTTCATCACAGGATATGAGTCAGCCCTTATTACCATTATGAGCCACCCCTTCATTTTCCCCAGCTATCTTTTCACCCCTTGTTTAATCACTGCCAGCGTCAGTGCAGGAATGCTAATGGTAACCTATGAGAGAAGGACTCGGAGCACAAAATAATAAAAATCCTCCCACGCTTTGTGGGACAACAACAGCATTCCCATTACTCCCACGATATGGCTTCCTAATTACACAAGCTGCAATAAAGGTGATTTAGCAACAATAAAAAAACCTATGGTGAGGAGGAAGCAATTGTGTTGATGAGTTCATCATCGTGGTCATTAACTGCCAAGGCAAAGCTATAAGCTGCTCTTCTATTCAACAAATTCTCCAAGCACAAATATTTGGCTGTGTATCATTTTTGGACATGTATCTATAAAGATATTACTTTCCTCTGTGTTGTTGCTCTTTCTGTGGGAGTCTGACACAGATGCTCGGAAGCTGGCGTTTCAACCAATCGATCTGAGCAGAGGAACCCAAGATAAAAAGTAAAAAAAAAAGAGAAAAACAGGAAACAAAAGAATAAATTAGTTCTTTTTCTTCTGGCTCTTTATTGATCCGATCTGTTGGAGGCTTTAAATCTAAGATGCTGACGAACGAAAGAGGATGTCTGTAACAAAGAGCAATTTTAAGAACAGACTCCAGCATGGAGGAGTTTAAATAAGATTCACAATACAGGCTAAAATGGGAAAAATAAATCCTCTCTGTGTTTCATTTCTTGTTCTGGGCCGAGTTATTAATGTCTGAGCTTTAATTACTTTGTGGAGCGTAGTCAATGCTTTTATCCACAGAAGGGCTCAAGCCCACCCTCTTTTTTTTTTTTTTTTTAAAAGCTCTGGTGTATAATTAATAGACGGGGCAAAACCCATGAATAGCAATGCAGCAGATATGTCATTTTTTTAAATGCCCTTCTGTCTACTTCCTTGTTCATCTTCCTTTAGGGACCACTTATTCCCATTGATGGCTGCTGAAATTAATTTGCAGGCTGGCTGAAAAATGGATGTGAATTTAATCACCAAATCTGTGTTCAAGAGGGCATCCAGATGTTGAGACACTGCTGGATAATAGTCCTTACTTAGTCAAGACTTTAAAGCAACACGCTGAGCTTTTCTGTTTGTGGTTTTGTTTTGTTTTTTGTGCACTAACACTGCAAAATCTATCTTTCTAAGATCACCTTCAACTATTTTCCGGGACATTTGACCCATTCTAAGGTGGACCGGTAATCAGGTATGGCAAGGTTTTTTTCTGCTGGGCTGGCGCATACTTGGGCAGATGCATATTTTGAAATCTTAAAAACTAATCCATAAATGTATCTCGCAGTTTTTAAACTTTACTTTCTCCACACATTGCATGATTCCCTACCCATCCAGTCCAGTTTCCTCTGTGTCTTTCCATCATTACACAGGCAAACATTGTATTATATGCCCAGCAGAACTACTTCCTGCACTTCAGCCAATTCAGTTGTTTCCTATATCTAATTACTGGAGAAATTGATTAATCCAGGTTTGTTTGACAACAGTAACTATAATGAGAAGGAACAGACGCAGCTGGATTAATCAGTTTGTCCAGTAATGAAAGACAGGAAACAAAGAAGCTTGCTAAAGTTCAGGAGGAAGTGGAGTTGGGGATATAGACTATTGGTTTATTCTTGCCGGTTTGGTCCTTGCAAACAGCTGGAAAGCCTTTCAGGGAAGGATGATCTATGTTTTGTCAAATTAGTGAACATATTAGAATAGAATGCATTGTGCTAAAGCGCTGTAGGAGATCTTGGAAAAACAATTCCAGCAAGCTATATTTTTGAACATACACAACCATGCCTCTCCCTGCAGACCACCCCTTGAAACCACACCTTCAAAACACATGAACGCGCATGCTGTCTGCAGCACGTCTAGAGCAGCGCATCTGAGCAGCTGAAGCAGTGCGTCGCTGATCTTGGAGCTGCCAGGGAGACAGGCAGCACTGATGATGTAGAGCTCTATGATCAATCAGCTGAAACAGTTTATTAACACCTAAATTAACTTAAAATGCCGAAATCTGCTGGCAAAACCCTTCTCATTTATTATCCTGGTGCCTGTAGTTTGGATTACGTACATGAAAAACGCCTTCCAGCCAAGAGGTGAGCGGGCCATAGGCTGCTGTTGAATGGGATTTCCTCTGACAGCGCATCGCCGGTGTAAGGGGGTCTGAGCGGCTCAGACAGAAATAATATTTGAAGGCAGGATTGTAATCTGGATGAACTGACTTTGTTTTTAGGTGGATTTTCTTACTTCAAAACAGATTTAAACTACTATTTACCCACTGATCACAGCAAATATAGCTGCCATTGTTACAGGCAAAGAAAGGATACAGTAGCTCTGCCCAACGTGCATCAGACCCACTTTTTCCACTGCGCAGCCAGAGCAGCAAAGATACTTCAGCCGCACGTCAGAACTAAGCTTGTACAAGCATCAAAAATGAAGCAGCACACCCATTTTTGCTGCTCTTGCTGCTTTAGATGTGAACATAGCATAACAGTGGCTAGCCTCCAGCCAAGGCGTCCTACACAAGCATTGGGGGATCGATTCGTACATGTGTAAGGGTACGCACACAGGAGGAAGGGACAAGCAGACGACCATGATTTACGTGTCAGGAACCAATCATGTACAACGGACTGTCTTTTGTGATCAGTTGAGGTTATTCATTGATTTCTCACTGTAGCGGGGACCATTTATTTTAGTTTCACTTCCAGACCTTGGAGAGAACTTTAAGCCAAATGGTAAAAAAAAAAAATGCATCAGAAAAGATCTCCTATTGCACCTTTAATGCTAGGGCCAGGGATTAACATGTTAATTTTGATCAATTAAAAATTAATATTTTAATGAGTAAATAATAATTGCAGCCTAATTGCTTTTGCTTATACAGCAGCATTGGCAAGGGAAGGGGATGGAGTTCTACTATAATAGAGGCATGAGAGGACATGTGTCAGCATTAGGTCTAATGTAATGTAACAGAGACTTTTTTTATACTGGGCTACAGAGTGGAGATACCTTTAATTGCCTTTGTTGACAAATACAGTGAGGACTGTAGGTACAGCAGCCAAAAGTAACTGAGAGCAGCTCTACCTAAATATAGTTTCACTCAAGGAGAGGTAGAAATTGTCAATAACAAAAATACTTAAGAATAAGAAATAGTTTGGTTTAAAATGGTGCTCCATTCATTTTGATCTAAATATGCTTAAAATAAAATGAACAGGTAGACAAACATAAGATTGTATGCAACTGTGGAATTTTAACAAAATGTAAAATACCACTACCGTACGATTAATCCAGGCAGAATAAATTACGACCCCAACGCCCCCCCCCCCGCTCCTCAGACAGTCAATATTTAAGGAGAACAAACGTTTTTGAATAAAAAATGTTTTCATTTTGTTGATAGGTGAGTTTTGATTAAAATGTGATTAAATGCAATTAATTAATCAGAGACATTGTAATCAACTCGATTAAAAGTTTTAATTGAGTCCCACTAATAGTTCATACACGTATATTTAGAAATAATTGCATAAAAGAATAATTGCTGTGAGTATAGCAGATGATAAACTATAAGTTCAGTATATGATTAGGCTAGGTGTTAGGATTAGTATAACTGCTTCTATTGCTGTTTGTCTTTAAAAGAGTGAGAGGGCATTAAAGGTCCACTGACAGTGATGACATTGATATTACAGCAGTCAAAAGAGTAATTAATAATATTGTTAAACCACTTACTCACATCTGTATTCTCCTTCCAAAGCATTCAATTTCGTAACCAAGATTTAAGAACTTGATGAATTATCTACTGTATTTACCTTTAATAAATGGTTTACATTTTATGAAGGAATCAAACGTCAATAAACCATATGTTAAGCCTTAATAAATGCTCTCTATACCATTTATAAATGATGATTATGATCCTTATTGTAAAGTGTAACCAAACTATTTGTTGAGAGAGGGAGAGTATAGTTATAGGAATTATCTGAATTTGAAAAACTCATGTGCTTATATGAACATGAAAAGAATGTACTGGATTACTGTATTGCAATAAATGGTATAAAAGCAGGAACAACTTGGTATATAATGACACTGTGTCCAAGCATTTTCTTGGCAAATGCTCAAAATGGCTTTCTTATACTACTGTATATATCACTATATCACTATAGATGGGTGTATTCACGATTGTTGTGTGGGCTATGTGACGGTAATACTTGTATGAATGTAAAAAATTGCGTAGGCAGGGGTGAATGAGAATATATTTGTTTATATTTTAATACATTTATTTATTTCCTAGTTTGATGTACTTAAGAGCAGTATGAATTTCTAAGTAATGTGGGAATCTTTAAGATTGTTGGTGTTTAGGATTGAAGGAAGGAGATGGGATATAATTAAATATGTCTCACTTCTTCATACCTCTTTGCAGGCAAAAGCACTGGATCATAAATATAAAGGTATTACATAAATTATTAACTATGCCTAGTTTGTAATTTTACCAAATTGTATGAAATAAAGGTATTCATGCATAAGACAGAGTTTAGAGTTGAGCGTTTTTCTTGCCTAACAGACCTAGATCACAGTGTGTGCGCCATGTTGCAAGGTACGTTGTGTTGATAGAACATTGATTGCTTCTGGTGCTTTCTGGGACAAAAAAAAATGTTTTTGCCAAAAAGGACCAGCAAGACTGAAAGACAGAGAGACTTTAATAAATGTTTATCTGTTCATATGCTTCTAAAAGATGTTTCAGAATTTACCTATATGAGGCCAGACTTTATATTACAACTTTTATTAGGAACATGCTCTATTCATTCTTTCAGTCGTTGAATGCAGGTGGATCACATCTACAATATCCTTGATAATTTAAAATAGGACTGAGTACTTTACTTACGTCTAAGACGAAGATATAAAACCAACAGTTTGTAACACACAGTTGAACTTGAGAGAAGGATTGCTATTCAATAATATTCATTTCTATTTTGCACTCTGAACTCTGATTTGAGGCCAAAGTCGTGTTCAGACGTAACATCAAAATTTGTCTCCGTGAGACATGACTGCAGGTCTTTGTAAATGATCTGATTTGAAAAAAATGTCATCGTCATTGCTAATCTTAATACAGGAAAAATGTATTAAGATTGTGGAGCTGGTTTACAGTTGCATTTTGTGTCGCTCCTTCTTTTTGTATCTCTGCTCTGTCTCCTTTAATCCCAGTCGGTCTCAGCAGATGGCCGCTCACACTGAGGCTGGTTCTGCTGGAGGTTTCTTCCTGTTAAAAGGGAGTTTTTCCTCTCCACTGTCACTGCAAGCATGCTTAGTGTGAGGGATTACCTTGGAGTCAATGAGTCGATGCAATCAACTTGTTTTCCTTAGAGAGAAAACTTTTAATCAATTTGACTGTATGATCTGGTGAACTGTAAAGTACCATGAGATGACATGTTGTGAATCGCTGTTGTGGATATATAAATAAACTGAATTGAATGAAAGATTTTAATGCTAAATGGGAGTTTTATATGAATACTCTACCAATGTCTTGTACATTAATGTTATTTTAGAAATATATCAAATACTTTATGCTTAACTAGAGTGTAAAACCTGAATCCAGACTAAGTTCAAAAGCAACTTAAAATCTCCTAAAGAGACATAAATATGTTTTAGAATGAGCTTAAGTTTTTTCTGCTCTGGTTTAACAAAATAAAAAGAAAAACTTGTCCACAGTTATCCACAGTTATGCCCAACAGCTATTGCACAGACAGAGTTGAACCAATCAAAATATGGCACAGATCTTGGGAAGCAAGAATACATCGGTCAGGAGGTCTATATTGTGTGTGCCTTATACTTCAGCTTATAAAAATGATCCTCGTTGTATTTTTTTCAGAATCCTAACTTAAATTCACACATATATTTTTACAGATGTAAGTGCATTCAGACAAAGTAGATTGCTGTCAGGTCAATTCTTGGCTGTTTGAACAGAATAGATGGCTGTCATTAAAAAGACAGGGTCCAAATCATTTAGACTGATACCAGTACAGGCTGTGACAGCTTTGCCCATCACATTACAGCACAGCAGCAAACCATGTACTCATCACAATTTCCCAATCGATGAAGCGTTCATTCGGCTCTCCAACTAACAAATCGACTCTGCTGCCTCCGGGTCGCCTGCTCTGTTCTCTCACTTTCGGGCACGCGATAAAATTGGAAAGATTTTCCCTTTTTTTGTATGTAAACTCACCCCTATTTCCATAGCTTCAGGCTTTTGTGTCACACATGGCAATGCTTTTTTTCAGCCCATGCATAGACAATGGGATTTCTGGCTGCTCTTGGGGGACGTGGAGCAAAATAATTGCTTAAGTGTTTGGCTCCACTTGAGTAGGGAGGCCAACATTTACTTCTTCAGTATTGGCTCTGCTTCCTCCTGTGCTTTTTTCTGCCTTTGTAGACATGCACAGTAGGGGTGGCTGATAACAATGTTCCCATGAAAGTGAAGCTGACACAGCTGATATTTAAAGTAATGCTGCTTGTCTGGAAACCACAGTGTGGTCCACTACAGTAATGCAGGAAAATGTTCTCTAGCTGTACCTATATCTGGAGGACCTAATACTAACCGATGTTCTGAGCTATAAACTAATTGGTCCAATTAGCAGGAACCTCATACTCTTATCCAATCCTGTAAGTTACATACACATAAACTATGATGTGCTCACACTGTTATGATTAATCTGGAACCTCTGATAACCTATTTCACTGTATGAGAAACCAATTGTCCTTTCTGTCATGTTCCATCACATTAATCCCCACCGTGTTGTTATAAAGTTATTAATGTTAGACTTCGGTTGTACCCGTGCATCATTTAAACTGATGGATGAAGATACTATGACTTCAAATAATTAAAAAAAGTCAAGTCCACCATCTCTGTCAAGAACCGTCTAAATCTACAGTTTTATGAAAAGCAGCTTCCATCATCCTGACGGTTTATAGATAATTATGTTGATTGATAGTGACGGAGAAGGTTGGTCCCAAAGACAAGAAGCCATTAAATATCCCCTAATGTTTACAGAATGCTTAGTGACAGAGCTTTAAGGTAAGGTAAGATTTCCTGAGATAAGGGCTTGCATTGGACGTCTGAAAAAGGTTAATACATTAACACATAATTAAAAAGTAAACTCACAAATAAATTACTTTTATCTGAGAGATTTATTTCCATCTATAACATGTGAGAAAGAAATCTCGTAAAACCAATCTTAGTAGTTAATTTCTATTTATAATGAAACCCTGTTTTCAGAAATGTAATCAACAAAATGTATTTAGGTATTGTTGAGCTAAATAAGATTAAGGGAAATCTAACAACAATATTTTGTATAACATTGGATTTTAAAATGTCATTACATGTACATCTACATTGGACACCACATGCACTTGAATTGTGTTCAGACAAGAATTAAGTCACATATTCCAGCAGCTTCTCACTTTCTGACTTTAACACATCAAGTTTCAAATGATACTAAATTCTATAAAATGAAAACACAATACAGCCTATACACTCATTCTATTCTATTTACTTTTTTGGCGCCAGCTGACAATAAATGTCTTCTCTTTGAAACAAAGTGATCAAATTCATACTCGGTCTCATAGAATCAAAGTGTGTCCAAATTATTTTTGAATTATTCCACTTAAATTCAATTCTGCACAGAGCTGCATAGGAAGGTTCTGGGTTCGATTCCCAGCCCGGGGACTTTCTGCATGGAGTTTGCATGTTCTCCCTCAGCATGCGTGGGTTCTCTCCGGGTACTCCGGCTTCCTCCCACAGTCCAAAAACATGACTGGTAGGTTAATTGGCTTCTCTAAATTCTCCTTAGGTGTGAGTGCGTGGGTGAATGGTTGTTTGTCCTGTTTGTCTCTGTGTTGCCCTGCGATAGACTGGCGACCTGTCCAGGGTGTACCCCGCCCCTCTCCAATTAACAGCTGGAGATAGGCACCAGCACCCCTGGTGACCTCAGCAGTGATAAGTGTGACGGATGGGTGGAACTATGTCCTATAGCAGGGTTCAAATCAAGTTAAGTACATCCATCCATCCATCCATCCATCCATCCATCCATCCATCCATCCATCCATCCATCCATCCATCCATCCATCCAT
>NW_015150683.1:173001-176944 GCF_000732505.1 Cyprinodon variegatus
CATATATATATATATAGATATGGCTGTGTACGGTGTTTGGCAGTTTTTGACGTTATCAGGTCAGAGTGGCATTTACTGGAGTGACACTACAGATGGCTCTATGGCTCAATCCATCCTCCTGTCGTCCATTTTTCATAAGTCTTTCACTTCACCTGCTGCTAATGTTTAACTGACACTAAAGATCACACAACCAGAGAGCCTTAAAAGATATGGAAAGATGACGGTTGCAAATCATATCAAAAGAATTGCTGTCATTTGCAAACCATACTTTCTCAAACTATTTCCTTTATTTGCTTTTATTCTCTTTTTTTGTGATCCAATTGTTTTTACAAATGTTTTTATTTTTCTTCAATTTTATTATCTAACTCGGAGGTCTTCAACAGGGGTACTGTGGCCCCTAGGGGGTCCACGGAGGTACTGCATGGGTGGGGTCGCAAAAATTTTGGTTGATTAAACTTTTTTTTATATTTCCCCCCTGCAATTTTTTCCACTAATTGAAATGTCTTTAAATCTACATTAACATGAATTCAACTCACTGTAGTAAACAGATAAATGGAGGCAGAAGATGTCTTTCAGTCATCAATGCACACATTCAGCGACACACAGGAGCTCTTTCTGGGAACCGTTTCATTCACAACACCTGTCCCATCAACGAAGAATCAGAATCAGAAATACTTTAATAATCCCAGGGTGAAATTTCTTTCATTACATTACTCCATATGTAATAGAGTGACTATAGGACCAGTTTGATATTACACAATTTCATACAATATACATAATTAGAGTGTCCCTGCTCCTTCTCACCATCAGTTTCGGGGTCCTTGAGCTGGAAAACATTTAAGACCTCTGGCATAATTCTTTTAAAGCACTTTGATTTGTATTATATTTGTAAATATAATGTTATTTGTGTTATACAAATAACATTGCCTTGCCTATTATAGTTAACTTTCATATAAAAAGGTTTCACACTATCTTTACATCATAACCAATTTTATTGAAAATATATGCAGTGTTAAATTGTTAATCTAAGACTGGAGGAAAAAAATCCTGCGTAGTCTTCAATTTATAAAACTGCGTATTTTGCTATTCTGTAAACATCTTTTACAAGGTTTGGGGTGAAGATGTTCAAAATTAGAGAATTAACCTGATCACAGTCTCCACTCAGGTCAGTTAAGAAGCTGTTCTGAAAGGTAAACTCAGGACTATGTGTCTCTCAACACCAAACCTTGCATACATCTTATGGAAGAAATCAGAACATCGTTTGTCATTGACTTGGTGGTTTGACCTCATTCTTTCAACAATACATAGTATATAAACTGTGGGGACCAGAATGGCCCAAGACCACATAAAAAATGGAAGGGGTAAATACTTTTTATTCTATGCTAAGATTAAAGAGCATGAAAGCACCTGGCCTTTCATATAAAGTATGTTACGGTTGATAACAGAAAAAAAAAAAAGTTACATGCCAGCTCTGTGAGAAAAAATAAGCCAACATTTTAGTGGACAAAAACTCAACATCTAACCTGAGGAAACATTTTGGTATTATACCCCATAATTCTCCTTTTTTGGTGAATAGGTGGGTGTCAGTCTTGTGAGGTTTCAGCAGAGTTGTCAAGCTCCATTGCTTTTGTTCAGCAACTTTTTGACATCTTCTTGTTCATACATGAATCAAATGGTTGAACTCTTTATTTCTTATCACTTATTGTAGACTTGAGGGTTTTCACAGGTAAACACATTCAGAGTTTCCTATAAGAGAAAAGGGGAGCAGATTGAATACAGACAGTGGTTTAAACTTCCTGAAGGCCTTTTGATTATGTGGGGAGAAGAAAAAGGAGGAAACCATGAATGGACAGGAGGATGGATGCCCTACCCTAGATAATGCACCACAAGGGAGTGAGCTAGAAGTTGAGTGGGAAACTTTTTGTGTCATGAAAATACAGGTGTTTCTTTTTATCAGACTGGTGACCACTACAGAAAACACAAAATATGTGGCTGTATCATATTCAGTTTTACATCCTATGAATCAGTGGCAACCAATAAAAAATAAGCGGGGTCCGAATAAAGAAAATGATCAACCAGTAAAGGTCTGGAGACATTTTTAATTATAACCTGTTACTTTAAACAGAATTTAACACTGAAAGAAAAAGAGGTGTTTATGCAGCCATGTTATACATTGCATTTTTAAATAAATTTTTTTTCTTAAATCTAAAGTGTTTTTTGAAGTAGAGAACAACACTTGTCAAGTTTGGTATATAGACAATTTCCTGATTCACATATTTTATAAAACACTTTTTTATGGCTTAATGAGAGAAGTAGGCTTTATGCTGCCCTGCAAATGGTAAATGGCAAGTACTTATATAGCGCCTTTATTCAAGTCAGGAGACTTGACCAAAGCACTTTACACTACATTCATTCACCCATTCACGCACACACTGATGGTGGCAAGCTACATTGTAGCCACAGCTGCCCTTGGGCTCACTGACAGAAGCGGGGCTGCTGTACACTGGCGCCACCAGGCCCTCTGACCACCATCAGTAGACAATGCAGGTGAAGTGTCTTGCCCAAGGACACAAGGCTCTGAAAGTCAGAGCCTGAGCTTGAACCGTCAATCCTTCGATTTCAGGGCAAACTCCTACATCCAACGCCACTGTCGCCCCGGCTTTTAAAAGCCATTCTCAAGCACCAATGGCATAACAAAACAACAATAGGCCCGTAAGCAACATTATCTGGGTGGACCCCATATGAATTCCAACAATAAAGGTTCAGGATATGGCGACAATTCACAAAATCGGCCAAGAAGATACAATTATGCAATTCTCAGTAGTATATGATCACACATCACACACAGAAAAATAGTGACTGCGCACCTTGAATGGAACCATTGGTGACAGCGCACCACCACATTTTAGTACAACAAGCCATCGGGCTAGCTTGAGCTTCACAGTCCCCCTCCTCACCCACGCTCTCTCCATTCACCTCCTAGTTGCAATCTTTACACACTGTAGCAGCAACGTCCACCTCTCCCTCTTCGATTCTTTATTTTGGGAAGAACGTGTTTATTTTGGGAAGTTTTTTCCGTTCTTCCAGCTGCTCTTCTTTCCTTTTCTTTTCTTGAATCCGTTTAAGTACCTCTTTTTGGTATCACGTGTAGCCTGGTCATCAGACAACATGCGATAATTTATAAATGTTCTAAATAAGGTTGGGTACGGATTAGCCAGCAGGTAGTTCTGGACCGCGGGCCACTAATCCCTTTTATGCCACTAGCCCAGAAGCAAGAATGATACATAAAAGCAGCTGTCGATTGATTGGTTGATTGATGTTTGATTAACTGATTTTATTGATGTCACAGAGGAGAGATGTACTCGTTACATCAGCTCAAATAGACAAAAAGAAGATGATGGTGCCAAAGAAAGAAAAAGTACATGGGGGTATACAGTGCATCCATATATATATATATATATGGATAATAATTGTAGAGTCTGGTGACATCAGGGGCCTGCTTATCTTCTTTTGAGAAATGTGATGCTTGGTAAGACTTTTCTTGTTGCAAATAAATAGAAATAAATAATAACCTCTAACAGCAGCAGCTGGCGATGGTCTGTTTTGTGCACATCCACCATGTGCAGTTTTCCAAACTACAACAGTCAATTATTTCTACAAGGCTGACCTTTCCTCCGTTGAGGACCTTTACAAGTCTGGGGCCCAAAAAAGAGAAACCAACTTCTGTTTCAATTCCACAGATCCTGCTCATAGACTTAGACTCTAAATTTATGCAAAACACAGCCACCACAGAGAAAGCTTCTTTCCTCAGGCTGTCTTTCTGTTGAGCACAATGAACACCTTGCAGCAGACATGGACAGGGCATCAGGAGAGGCGGGCAGAGGTGGATAATCCTAGCCTGGGTGCCATTCCGAACTTAGTCCCGCCCACAAGGTTTGAGGTC
>NW_015150683.1:177145-182622 GCF_000732505.1 Cyprinodon variegatus
CTCATATTCTGACTAGAATTGAGTAGGACTACGTCAGGCTAACTAAGTTCAGGAATCCAGATTAATAAAATGTGTTATTTTATTTTATATTTATTCATCCCCCTTAAAACCAGTCAAGATTAAGAACCGATTTGTCGTTATATGCACATTGCGTGCATATAAAGAGCCAATAGTGAATTTAAATTATGGGAAATTTTGGGCTGCCTTTTTATGTTGTTTGTTTTTAATAAATTATAAGGAAAGGAGAGACAGTAAACTCAGCAGCTCTAGTGATGCAGATGCTGCTGCTGTCAGGGAGGTTTTGGACATCAGCAGTAAGTAGTCAGGGCAGGAACTGTCAGGTGCAACTTCAGAGGACAAAACTTAGATTTATTGTTAATCAGTTCTACATCGATAATCTAAATGATTATTTTTTGTTGAAATGGCTACAGAGAAAGGTATAAGAGGAAAAGCACCAGCAATACAATACATTTAACAAACAGCAAACTGGAAGCATTTTTATCAAGAATGTCTCTGTACATTTTTCCATTCATCCTTCTTTCAATTAAGCCAGGCATACACTGTGCGATTTTTTTTGCCTTTTTCGGGCGGGATTTTTTTCCCTGGTTTGCTACTCTGCAAAAAAAAAAAAACAAACTATTTGACCAGCCTGATATTTATTTATTTTTTATTTAAAAAAATCTCTGTACATACATATTCATAATATTGATTTTATCTTTAATTTTATATCTTGTTAAGTTTAGATATTTATATTTACCCTTTGTGAGCACCTAAAACCAAATTAGATTTGTTGTTTGTGCACCAAAAAGGCTGCATTTGATCCTGATTTATTTAGGAATATAGTGTCAGAGAGAAATTCAGGAGATCAAGGGATTTGGAAAAAAACACATTAACCCTTAGCAACTTAGTAGTGCAAGAATAATATACAGTGTTTGTATTTTTCCCACACTTCTGAGCTTCATCAAACTCACCTAGATACAGAGCTGGATGAAGACAGCATAAACCGCAGCCTCTCTTTGTATCCATGGGGTCAGCAAAGCCAGAAGCAGGGAAGCACGAGAAGTACTTTTTATGTCCATCCAAAGGAGTTATTGAGAAGCTGTCAGTCAGTCAGTACAAGTCTTGCTGCATCTGAAACCTCTGAGAGACTACTCAGGCATGCCTTATGTTCATTTCAAAACGGTCACTGCTTCACACCAAAAACCTTCAGAGTTAAAATCTACTAGAGCATAACTTTAACTTCATAGAGTGAAAAAACAGCACAAAATATGCACAAACAGACCATCGGTATAATTCATGGTAAAAAAAAACAGCATTTAGATTAAACAAAAGTCTTTCAAGATGGATGTTTTAGTAAGGTAACAACACACTTGATCATCCCCCTCACACCTCCACCATGGACCCTCTGGGAAGAGGGCAGCAGGGGGATAAGTAAATAAGTAGGGGGATGAGTAAATAAATCATGTCACAGATTCTGCTTCACACTGATAACACCAAACCAAAACCCTGCATATTTGCACTATATATATGTAATGCTCTGAACTTCCATACCAATGTGTTTTATTTTGCATCATGTTTTTCCTCCCACACTGTTTACATTTGATCACTGCTGCACTTTAAGAAATGGAAATGTCATGAAATTTGCACATGAAAAAATTCACTCAGTAAATAACAAAATGACAATAAAAGTTGTTTAAGTGCAAGTCTATCCCTTAGGTTTTGGAACCTCTGTCAGATAGAATTGGCTCCAAGCTGATTCTGGGTTTTAATGCCAACCTGGGCCTTCCTATATGAAATTTGCATTTATTCCCCATGTATGAAACGCTTCTCTTCAGCTTTGCTCACTGACTCTCACAGTCCAATAGCAAGCATTTCAGCATAACAGTTACTTATATTTGCTCGTCTTGTACCATATGTCTCTTTTACCTTGTATTTAAATAGTGATCAGTCTACGGTGTATTTGATCTCATTTCCATTTATTTCTTGAGATAGACCTTTACCCTCTCTGACCCTACATGTATTAAAACAACATGTGATTACATGGGTGATTATAATTGGCTTAAAACATTGCATGTGTTTGCACTGACAATATAACTGCCAAAAGTTAACTGAGCTGAAACCTTTCTCCTTAAATTTTACTTATGTATTATAGTGTAATGAGTGGAGGCACAGTTGGGTTTAAAACAATCTAGGGATTTTATCAACTTATTATGACAGCATAACTTATTATTATATATTATGCAACTTATTTAACACAAGAAGTTGCATAACACTAACCTGATGCCAACCATCTCGTTCAGTTACAGACAGCTCTGTCCAGCTTTACAACAGACATTTAACACCTCCTGTCAACACAGCCTTAAACTCTCGTTTACATTACAGGAAAGGTGCTGGTCGTCTGAAACACCCCTAGTATCATCACTCAGCTGTCAATTGTGTTGAGACTGGCCAATAGGAACACAGGCCCACCCATGAGAGATTTTTCACATTGAAAGAAAAATCCTGAATCAAGACTAAAGGCTTAAAGCGGTCATAGAATGCAAAACCAAGTTAACATTGTCAGAGATGAATAACGATAGTTCAGTGGAGAAGTTCCGAGAAGTTCAAACCCCATTGACACCTCCTTTCTCTGCAAATCTCACAATTCTAATGGAAAGGATGTCCAGAATTTACGTGAATTCGGGGATGTTGCCTTATTTGGTTCTGGCCTGTACTTTTGTCATGCCCCGAAATTGACATACAGACCAGCCCACTGGTTCACTGGCCCAAGAACATGATTACAGTAGAGGTAGATGTAAGACATCAGTTAAGCTGTTTAGCCTACAGTTGGGTTTACTTCTACAAGAATTATAAAACAGGCATTTTCTCTATTGAAAATGAGCCAGAACCAAGGGAGTAAATGCAGTGTTCCAGGCTGCACGGGGATAGGGGAAATTTTCACCCTTCTTCCAAGGATCAGAATACTCGACAGGCATGGATTGTTTTTGTCTATCAGAAGATCCCTCCAAAGTTTGAAGCTCAGCTGCTCATTTGCTATAAGCATTTTACCGAAGACAGCTTTCAAAATCTTGCACAGTTCAAAGCAGGATAATCTAAACTTCTTTTACTGAAACGAGGGGCAATCACATCCGCAAGCTGTAAGTATTATTTTGAGGCTAAGCTGTTGATGGCAATGCTAGCATATCTATGATGACCAAATTTGGGTTTCTGAAAAGGAGGACACTGGGGCACTGGTGTCGGGTCGGGTTTGGTCTCTGGGGCAGGGACTGGGTCTATCCATCTAAATATTCATGAGCGTACCATAAAAGGAAGAAAACCTGTTGTTTCATTCTAGGCCTTTAACCAGACTTGCATTAGGGCTCATAGAACAAATATGCCATTTTCAGCCCAACCAACGTTACACACCCAATTCAGAGACCTCAAGGACCAGCACCAAATACCCTATAGAATCATTCTATGACCCCTTTAAGTTTTGAGAGAAAGAGGAAAAAAGTTTTTTTAGAGTAAAAATGTATTTTTGAGAGAGATTTTCTCATTTAAAAAGTTAGGGTGGCCTTTCTTCTTCATATAAACCGAGCTGTGGCAACATTTTAAACCATGTTTATCTTTCCTTCATCTTAACAATTACCCACAGCTTTTTGTTCCAGTGTTATGTCAAATCTTTATCAAACAAACTAAAGAATTAAGCTAAAACAAATAAAAAAATATTTAGGTGTAGTAGAAACTTTCCCAAGGTACTGAGGAAAGGAGTTTTTGCTAAACTGCTGAAAATATAATCTCATCCCTCTGGTGGGTCTCCTTCTCAGTGAAAATACTTTCTGAAAATGTGTTTGGAAAATAATTCAGAATGGAGATAAAATGTGTTTTTAATGATTGTTTGGGATAGCCGTCTAACATAGGAAGAAACAGCAAAGATAACCTGAGGTTTCAGCCATTTTTATGAGATGCTGAATATTTAATCACCTTAATTAAGCCGATATAATCTCGTTTTTACTGTTAAATGCATAATATTCTTGTCACTGTTTGTCTCTTTTCCACCCAGCAAACATAAAAAACCCAAATTAGATATTTAAAGATATTTCCTTCCTCCCACTTTTCACATAATGCTTACCCAACAATTTAATTCAAAATCACAATATACTCCTATGGAAATCAACCTGAGAAAGTACATCCAAAACAAAAAATACGACTTCATAATATAATTTATGAGATGTTTGGCAACAATAAATCTGTTCAAATACAGACTTCTAAGAGTTCCATAGTTGCATCCAAACAGGAGCTGGGTTTTCCCAGTGAAGTCATGCTAAATCCTTAAGTTTGTATAATTCACAAGAAGATATTTGATATTTTTATACTTTATGTTTAAAGTCAGCCATTTGTTGTACAGAAGCCCAAGCTCGGCATCTTTACTGCTGAGAGTTCAAGTTTAATTTGCTGAAACACTGGTCTACGTCTGGGGGCTCAGATGACGTAGACTAATGAAGTTAAATGTTTTCAAGCGTTTTTAAATCTCTCCCTGTTTTAATGATTTATTTGCTTGAGTTACAGGGGAGGGGAGGGATCTTTTTAAAAATCCATTTGTATTTTAATGCAAACATATGATGTTTTTTTTGTGTGTATGTTCAGCCCTTTATCAGTTGTACAGTTTGAAGTGTGTATAAATTAAATCAAACCACAACTCAGCTAAAGTGCCAAAGTACTAATATGTGGCTGAAGTCAGCTCCCTACTTTCATTGCCTTTATCTACTTGAAGGGTTAGTCACTGAGCTATAATCAATAGTAAGTGTCAGAGATGATATGCGATTGTGATGCAAGTTTATTGTAGTTATGTGATGCAAAGGGAAGTGAAGACAGGTGTATAAGCAGAGTACATGGTGCGCAAACTGAAATGAGGCAGAGGGTTGTACTTTTTCTTGTATTTAAATCAATGAGTGTGAGTAAATTTAAAAAGCCTTCATGAGGAAAACAGCATAGAGCTCAGCCCTTTTCCACATATCGTAAACATGGCTGTAATCTAAGCTACAAGCTGTAAAAGCACTCTGTAAAATCGCTTGTAAAAACGGAATAGACAAAGTCATCTGTTTGATTGACTCGCACTGCTTGACCTAATGTGATTCATAGTGGTCAAATTTAACCTTTGGCTAGGCAGATGGCATTCACTTATCAAATAAAAAATCCTCATACATTAAGTAGGCCTTAATAATTACATTTTTTAGGGTGGGTGAGTTATTTATTTATTTTTTTTTTTTTATAAAATTCTACTCAAGGCTTAGGGTCTTAGACCCTCAAACCTGTAAAAGAGGGAACTGAAAGATTTGGGCTGGAGCTATTATTAAACTCTGTAACCAGGCATCTCTAAAGTCCCTTGAGTATACGGAACATTTTGTCTCATTATCTCATGTTTTTGTTTATTTTGTTTTTTAGAAATTACTACACACACACACACACATATATATATATATATATATATATATATA